>NC_088866.1:56379865-56539170 GCF_032884065.1 Artemia franciscana | reverse complement strand
AGAAAACGGATTTATGTAGCTAGCTATTTGTTACATACATTTCAGCCAAAAAGTAGTGTCAATTCATGAAATTTAAAGGTTGGGGGGAGGGGAATGTATTTTTAAATCTACTTGAGGGAAAATATTGCGATTATTCAATTTTTCAGTGGAAGTATAAGAAAAGGCAGTTTCAGTGAAAATACCATAAGGAAGGTATTTTTCAAAATCTGGAGAGAAGAGCACAAATCTTGCTGGGAGTGGGCGCACACCTTCCCCCAAAGGATGTTCTTGTAGCCAAAATAGCAATAAAGAGACTTGAGAAACAGTCAGATAGACAGAAGAGACCAAAGAGATCTGACGCCTATCGAAACAGATTTTGTTTTTCTGGTGAGTCCGCTTTTGCACTATTTGCTACTACTATTCACAAGTAAATTTATTTTATGAAAGTTTGGAAGGCAGGCATTGATAGAAGTAAAAATGACATGGTTTTGTCCTCTGCTAATTCCCCTTATTTATATAATTCTAGAAAAAAGGTTTTTATTTTTATATTTCTTCCGAAAAAGAAAAGCTCTGGTTGTTTTTCTTCATTCCCAAATTAAAATCTATTTTGCATTCATGCAAGAGGGAAATACTATCTTATTTCGGAAATATGCTTTATGGTAAGTTTGAGGACCCGAAATACTTATATGGAGGCCCATAAAGATAATTGATCTGGAAAAAAGTAGAAAAAACATCAACATTCCCCTTCAGATTAAAAAAATATTTTCCCTCCGCCCCTACCTATATAACCTGCATTTGCCTCCTGTATTCTACCAAATGCCTCGTACCTACATAATAAGCTTTTGGTTATATTTTATAATTTTGCATTCAGCCGCTTTGGCTCAATGACTACCACCCCTTGGCATAAAAAAGAGCTTTTTTTGGTATTGTCAATGAAAAATAAAACTTCCATTAAAATCAATTTTCGTGAATTGGCATCACTCTCCATGGTGGTGCATTTTAAGCTTTAACGAATGATTTATAGCTTTATATTCAGCTGCAATGGACTTGATGAATACGCCCTAGATTTTGAAACCGCCTTTTTTTGGGGGGGCATTTTCGTTCAAAAACGTCAAATAACGACGAAATTGCACACCCCCCCCCCCCTAGATTTTAATGAATAATTGTATCCAAAATCTAAGCTTTAAGTAGTAATTTATAATTTTATATTGAACTGTTGTTACTCAATAACAGCCTACCTTGATTTTTAAAATAACTTTTTTGTGTATATTCATCGGAAACAACAAAACAACGGCAGCATTGCCCCTCTAGATTTTGACAAACGTATATCCCCCTCGCCAATGTCAATAAATTCGCTCCACGTGGCGGTACGTCCTTAGTTTTAATGAATAATTTACAACTTTTTACTCAGCTGCTATTGCTCTTTGACTGCTAAACCTAATTTTGTGTGCTAACTACCAGATTGAAATGAAGTCTTAGAGGTGTATTCTTTTATTTTGTATTTTTTTTCTTTCTTTTTCTGAAGGTTCGAAATTTGTGATTCCTCGTTAATTTCCGTTTTTATGGCACTTGGTATCCGCCAATTGACATATAGTGATCGCAAATTCTGTCGATCCTGGTTTTGCTAGTTTAGGCACTTCCAGGTAAGCTAGGACGATGAAATTTGGCAGGTGTATCAGGAACCAGACAAGATTAAATTAGAAATTGTTGTTTCCCCGACCCGACCATCTGGGGAGGGGGGAGTGGAGGGATGGTTGAATCGAAAAAAATAAGGTATTTATAACTTACGAACGGGTGATCGGATCTTAATTAAATTTGATATTTAGAGGTATATCGTGTCTTAGAGCTCTTTTTTTTAAACCCCGACTGGATCCGGTGACATTGGTGGGGGGACCTATACTCTTGGAAAACACTTAGAGCGGAGGTATCGGGATGACACTTGGTGGGGAAAATAAGCAGAAATCCTAGATACGCGATTGACATAACCGGATCGGATCCGCTCTATTTGGGCAAGTTGGGGGGGATAGTTCTGAATAATTAGAAAAAATGAGGTATTTTTAACTTACGAAGGAGTGATCAGATCTTAATGAAATTTCGTATTTAGAAGGACCTTGTAACTCAGATATCTTATTTTAAATCCCGACCGGATCCAGCGTCATTGTGGGGGAGAATAATAAAAGTCTAAGATACGGGACTGACATAACTGGACTGGATCCAACGACATTGTGGGGAGTTGGGGGGGGCTAAAATCTTAAACGCTTTGAGTGGAGGGATCGGGATGAAACTTAATGGGAAAAATAAGCAGAAGTCCTACATACATGATTGCAATAACTGGAACGGATCCGCTCTATTTGGGGGTTGGGGGAGGGTTAATTCTGAAAAAAAAATCAAAAATTGAAGTATTTTTAGCTTACGAAGGAGCGATCAGATTTTAATGAAATTTCATTTTTAGAAGGACCTTGTAACTCAGATATCTTATAGTAGATCCTGACCGGATCCAGCTTCATTGGGGGGGGGGAAGTTGGAGGGAACCGGAAATCTTGGAAAACCCTTAAAGCAGAGAGATCAGGATGAAACTTGGTGGGAAGAATAAAAACATGTCCAAGAAATGTGACTAGCATAACTGGACCGAATATGCTCTCTTTGGTCGAGTTGAGGGGAGTAATTCGAAAAAATTAGGTATTTGTAACTTACGAACAAGTGATCAGATCTTAATGAAATTTGATATTTAGAAGGATCTTGTGCTTTAGAGCTCTTATTTTTAATCCAGACCAGATCTGGTAACATTGGGGGAGTTGGAAGGGGGAAACCGGAATTCTTCAAAACCGAAACGAAATTTGAGGTATCCTTTTCATTTCGAATTGAATCCGGGGAAATGGGGGGGGGGAGTGGGAAAACAGAAATCTTGGAAAACGCTTAGAGTGGGAAGATTGGGATGAAAATTGATGGGAAGAATAAACACAAGTTATAGATGTGTGATTGACATAATTAAAACAGATCTGTTCTCATTGGAGGAGCTGGGGGTGTTAATTTGGAAAAAATAGAAAAATTGAGGTATTTTTAACTTAAGAGCGGGTGACCGGATCTCATTGAAATTTGATATTTAGAAGGGACTCGTGTCTCAGAGCTCTTATTTGAAATCCCGTCCAGATATGTTGACATTGGGGGGGGGGGGTTGCAGGGGGGAAACCGGAAATCTTGGACAACGCTTAGAGTGGAGAAATCGGGATGAAACTTAGTGGGTTCAATAAGCAAGTGTCCTAGATACGTGCTTGACGTAGCCGTACTGAATCCGCTCTCTTTGGGGTAGGTAGGGGGTGGGTTCAGTGCTTTGGCGAGTTTGGTGCTTCTGGACGTGCTAGGACGATGAAAATTAGTAGGCGTGTCAGGGAGCTGCACAAATTGACTTGATAAAGTTGTTTTCCTTGATTCTACCATATGGGTGGCTGAAGGGAGAGGAAAAAGTAAAAAAAAAAAAAAAAAAATGAGGTATTTATAACTTACGAGTGGGTGATCGTATCTTTATGAATTTTGATATTTAGTAGGACCTCGTGACTCAGAGCTGTTAACTTAAATCCCTACCGGCATTAAGCCTCTGATTTTCCTTTTAAATCAATCTTTTTATTCTTAGAGTTTTGCTAGTATATGAGCTCTTGTTTCTTCCGGCCTCGTCACAAGTGCCATATGAGCTCTTAGATCTTGTTTTCTTTTCTTTTATATGTCGAAGCAATATGACTTGGCTTCAATATATAAAAGTCAATATGACTTTGCTTTCGTAATAAACTTTCACGTTCGAAGGAAGCAGTCACCCATTTCAGTATTTAAAAGCCTGAACTTCATAAAGGACCGAATATTAATTCTGTTTTTTTTCTAATAATAATATTAATTCTGGTTTTATGTTTTAGCCCTCTTCTCCTCTTTTTTATTTATTTTTATCTCTTCTTTACATGTCTTTTATCTCCAATGGATTAATGTCCTTTTTCTTTTCTAGGTTGAAATCAGAGCTGAGCAGTAAATTTGATCCTCCAAATTCTATTTAGTCTGTATACTGTTGCCGTCTTTTTGTGTGATAGCATTCATTTTCACAGAAAAAGGCGCTGCAGCAGACCAGACTTCTTTTGATTGTAAAGTTTAAATAAAAATCAAGGGTTCTCAACCTTAAGTTAGTTTCATTCTCCGTAAAATTCTTGTCTGTGCCTTTTTTTTCTCCCCTTTTTTAATATTTTAAAAGAAATAGAACCCTTTACTTTTTTCAATAAATTATACTTTTTTCTCATCCCTCGCTAAACGAGTTTGCTGCTCATTCAAGCTCTTATGCTCCTTGTATAGGCTCTGCTTCTCAGCCAAGAAATCGCCTCCTGAGTCAACAAACAATCAATAAAATAAATTTGAGACATTTTATTTACCCTTTATCTAAATAAAGATTAAAAATCTTGTTTATATAAAACTCTAGTATTTTGTATTCTTAAAGCTAATTATATCTACTAATTGCTCCTCCTAGAGTCAGGAATTTTTTTAAGGAACCCTGATAAAAAGGTTGAGTCGGTTCGGAAGGTGATCTTACTCAAAATCATAGTCCTAGAATCCTAGAATTGTTTTTTTGTTAGAAAAAGAAGTACCGTATCTTTACACTCATGAATCTACACTGCTGAATTAATAGAATCAGATTATAAAATAGATAAATAGACTGATAAGTCGCACATAATTTTAGAGCAATCAATTGGCAATGTAATACTTTCAGTCTTAATTTTGATAACATAGAGGAGCAGATTTATGCTACGGGGAAGAGTTCAACCTTGGAAAACCCCGTGTTCTCATAAGAATCAAATTAAACTCAAGTAGTTTCGGACATCTAACCAAGGCTTGGCGTGTTTTCATAAGAATCTTTGTGGAAAACTAGGAAGTGTCCTAGTTACTACAGGGAATTGTAACATATTTCAAGGTCTATATATCAAATATATGTAAACAGATAACGTTTATCTCTCAAATATAGAAATATTTTAAACCCATAAAAATCTGCAGACAAAAGGTATTAGTTGTGCTATAATTATGCTATTAAAAGGAATTGTGAAAGATTTGAAAAAAGGTTTTTTTCACAAATGAAGCTGAACAAGCAGCTACCTCTGTTTAAAGAACATGTTTTTCAAATTTCCTATTGAGTTTCTGCCTTTTTGACAACCTGGTTGCACAGATCGACTTATGGTTTCCTTCAAAATCCTCAACAACTGTTCCTAAAAGTAAGGAAAGTCATGCTTTTAAAAAAATACAAAGTTTCCCCTGTAACTGTGCTGTATGTCCTAGTTTCTTCTTGAGTTATGTCATATGTCCCATTTTGACAATTTTGACGGACCTCGTATATTTCAATTTGGTTTAATAATCACCTTCATATTATTTGAAAATATCAACTTATTAATCTCAGCCATTCTTGAGATAGTGCAAATGTACTCTTCCCCGACCTCCATGTACACGGGTGCCTCGTTTTTTTTTCGGCCCCCTCCTTGCCATTTAATGGTAGTTTCAATTGAATACCAGTAAGAGTTTCTGAAATATTAAAGTTGCGCCATTTTCACATTTAATTCAGTATACTCTGGCAGTTTCGCTGAATCAAACAGTTCGTGGTAACGAACTGTAGTAAGGAGCAACCCGGGTCAATAGTCACCGAAACTCTAAAAAACAGTATTTTGATACCAATCGTTGCATCAGAAGAATTGTATTTTAATTCTGATTTTAAATATAAAAGTTTCATCAAGTTTTGTCTTACCCATCAAGAGTTACGAGCCTGATATAATTTGTCTTATTCTAGAAAATAGGCGAAAACGCGCCTAAAAATCATAGAATCTTAACGAAAATCACACCATCAGATTCAGCGTATCAGAGACTCTTAATATAGATGTTATCTACAAAAATGTGGAATTTAGTATTTTTTGCCAGAAGACAGATCACGGATGCGTGTTTTATTTTTTTTTTTTTTATAGGGGTGATCGTATCGACCCAGTGGTCCTATAATGTTTCGAGAGGTCTCTTTGTAAGGGTAATTAAAAGTTCTAGTGCTCTTTTAAGTGACCAAAAATTGGAGGACACTTAGGCCTCCTCCCACGCACATGTTTTCCCAAAATCAAAATTTTGAGATAGAGATTCTATTCAGCCATTCTTTTTATATCTTACTCTAAAACCTTATAACTATGTCTTTGGGCACATGATGCTATAATAACACAATATTCTCACGTAAAATAATAAAAATTACTAAAATAATAGTGAGATAATAGATGGATAGATAGATAGGAATTTATTTAATGCTTTGAAGTGACAAGGGCTATGATTACAAAAAAAAAAAAAAAAAAAAAAAACAGCTTACGCACATTCAATATTAATTTCAGCAATTCCTCCTCCCCCCTCCACGCCTTTCACAAATTTCTACGTCATTCCCAGCTTTATATATTTTACTATCTTCCTTATTGTCCCATAATTTTTAGGTTTCATCATTGAAACCAACCTTAAATCCTGTAATTCGGGACTAAGGCCCATGATATGAAGTAGATCCTTGCCATTTTCTCCACACATAGAACATGAGTAAGGACCATCTATTACTCTTATCCTCCCTAAATATTTCCTCCTTCCTCCAACTGCTAAAAACTACCAATCTCTGATATATACCGCTTAATTTCTTCACTATTGAAACCCTCCTAAAATATCTGTGGATATATCATATCCCCAGACCTCCTTCCATTGCTGGTAAACGCCGAGGCCGTGACTTAAAAGTGCTATTTCTGAATCTCCTGATCCTCCACCAAACCTTTTACTAATTTTGCTACTTTTCCCGATTCCAGTCCCATCTCCTTCCCTTTGTTCCAAACTCCTGATAACCCGCAACTATTTAAAATTGATCTCACCTTGGAAGCCTATGAACTTTTCTTTTCATCCTGCAATACCTACTGAAACGCTGCATTTACTAATCTATCATTTGGTAAAGCAGTCACCTTTTTTGAATATTCTATCATTCTAACCCATTAATTACCCTCAATGGAAACAATCCTAGATCACCCTTTAATACCAAACTATTGAATTGTCCACTTAGTCCTAAAAGTCTCGTGAAATGTCCTAAATAAATTCTTGTTACTTTTTCCCCTTTTTCACATCCCTGTTCTTAGATGCCTAAGTGGGCTCTTCAGTAACAACGAGGAAGATTTCTAGCCCCTCCAACTGGCAATTTGCACTTCATCGCTCCACCTCCCTCAACTTGTAAACTTACACCCCAAATAAATAAAATCTTTAAGTTCTTTCATCTCTTTCCCTTTAAATGTAACTTATTCTTTTCCCTTTCTCCTTTTCCAAAAACTAGTTTAACTGTTTTAAATATTTCAACTATAGTTTATACTCATCAAATAACTATCTAAAATCTTCAACATCTTTTGCAAATCTGGAGCCGATTTTGCAAGCAATACTATGCCATCTACAAATTATAAACATAACAGCTTCAGTACCATTAAACTTATCATAGGGACATTTCAATTTCTAAAACACTCCAAAATATCATTAATAAAGAAAGAATACACACTTGGTGATAGTGTAACCCTATAGTAAACAAACTGTTTAAGGCCTACCTTACTCAAAACCGGCCTGGAATAAAAACCATTAATCCATCGTTTTACACTGCACTCTGCAAAATAACTTGCTAAAACAACTTCCCAGATTTTGTCCTGTAGTTCCTGTGTAGGTTTCTTTCTCCTTTCTTAAATAACAGGATAATAGCCGATATCTGCAAGTTTTGTAGCCAAAGAGGTGTACTTAGAATTGCAGAGAGTATTGATGCAACTGCTGTCAATATCGATGCTCTTTATCATTTCAACAACTAAGTTTGTACTATGTCGATGCCTGGTGCTGAATTCCCTATCATGCTTTTTAGGGCCATATTTCTGCCAAATGCCAAATTTCTTCCTGTCCAACCAGCTCCTGTAGTTTAGGGTCCTCTGAATCCGACTTCATATTGGCTGTCTCTACTAAACTATCAATCACCTCTTCAGATCTCTCTTCGTCCCCTTTGGTGCAAATCCCTTCGCTTTTTTGTTCTGTGTAATCTGAGCAGGTATCAGTGTGAATAACTGAATCAGTCAACCTCCTTTCCATTGATTTTCTAACTAAATTCCAGAACTCGGTTGCATCATTCACGCTAAGTTTTTTCCGTTTTTTATTGCTCTCCTCCTCTTCCAAACATCTCTCCTTCCACTTGCGTAGCCTTTTATACCCATTTGCTTGTCCATAGAAGCTTACAACTTTTTTTAAGATCAGCTTACTACTAGCCTTAAGCAATGTGAAAAATTTTGAAACCCTTCTTCTTTTCCTCACAATCCTTGTAAAAAAAACTCATAAAACCAGGACTCCTACAATTTCTTATCCTACATTCAATTTTATTTCCTCTTTTACACAAAATTACTGTAAAAAATTCAGCAGAACCTGCTATATCCCCTTGCTATTTTCTCGCTCTTCTGAATAAATGAATCCAGTCCTCTATCTTCAACTACTTGAACTTTCAACTTCTCCTTACTATCATTATCAAACCTAAACCCTTACCTAGGCCTAAACTCCTTACCCATCATTCCTTCAACCCAAATATTTTTATTCCAGCTCTCAACCCATCCTTCCCCTCTTAATTTAATCCTAATATGCATTTCATCTGACCGATCCAGTGCCATTAACTCAAAATCTGAAGAACCAGAAAGAAGCATCGGGCTAACAGCCCCATAATATATAACACTTGAATGTCTACCCAAAAACATATAAAACACCCCACTCCTTTATCCTTCCCTGTCTTTCCATGCAAAATAACTAGATTCTGTTTCCGAAAAAAATCAGATAATTTTTATACAAATTACTCTTTCTTTGGTTAACGTTTGCTCATCCTCCTCATTATCAACGGCTCAATCGTATAAAATCCATTCACTTATTCCAGTTTGAGATCCACCTCCACGGGCTTTTTCTTCCTCCCCTCCATGGTTGTCAAAATCCCCTAGAAAAAGATAATAATTGGACGGAAACTATTCTAAAATACGATCCATACCCTCTTCTTATATCTCCCACGAATCTTCTTCACTAAAAGTCCTGATTTTTGGTGGTGAATACACTGAACAAAAATAAACGATTTGCTATCAAAGGATATGCGCACCAATGCTAGATTGCATGAAAAGCTTTTCAACCGAGATGCATTTCACCATATTTTTGTCATCAATAATGCAACTCCTTCTTAAATTCTACAATTAGATGGTCATCTGGGCTTTTAAATTGTTGGCTATTACGCTTGGGAGCCGTTACAGGAACAACAATATATGATATGGAGCATTATTTAATAACCGGAGTTTCACTGTTTGCCCCATTTATTTTGTTATCACTACTGAGCTCCTCCACTACAACAAAGAAAGCATGAACTGAGGGATGAAGATCCTGAACGTGATTTTGAATTGCAAGGTTCTTCCAGATTAAACCAATTACTTTCAGAAATCCAACTTGTTATTAAATTTTTGTGGCACAGCTGCATATTCAGGTTCACAGTAATACTTTTGTCCCATATTTTCCTTAAAACGTACTGTGTTACTCGCTGATGCCCCCATATCAGGGATCTTCGTAACCTCCGCTACACATTGTTTATCAAAGCTATAAGCAAACTGCTGTTGACCAATAAATAGCTTTCAGCCGTTTAGTCTTGCTACTCTATTTTCTCCTCTAGTATATTCAAGAAACGGCTTTAAGCAGTTCCGTATAGACAGTTCAGGCCCTGTATAATCGGGGATGACACCCCCCCCCACCATTCAGGTAAACACATGACCACAGTATAATATCACGAATGTAACCGTTTGTGAACTAAACCAGGATTGGTCACGTGACTTGTTTGGCGTTCGATACTTTTTATTGTAAAAAATAGAATAAAAATACATATATCACTAGCACCAAAGCTAAAACTATTGATTTATTACCAAATCCACTTAACTAGTTACTTTCTACTATTTTTTTTATATTGTTATTGTATTTTTTGGAATCGCTTGCTCTTTCCTGAAAACAACTATTTGCATATATTCATGAAATTATTTGGAAGTTTGTATTTTCCATTTTACGCTACAGTCAACATAATAGACAAGCAGGCACTTTTTGCAAAATTAATCGCTTCCAGCGTCCGGAAGTCAGGCGAAAACATTTTATTATTTATCAAATATTAGCAACTAAAGACAAAATGTTAACAAAATTAAAAATTCGGATTCTTGATGTCGTAGAATCAAAACAGAAGCCAAGCACCTAAGATGCATTTGATCAGGAGGAAAATGTTTTAGGGAAAGAGTAATATGACCAAAATCTATTGTTTTATTATCATTTTCTTATGAAATTTTACGTACGTAAAAAGTTGTCGTAAAAGATTAAAAGGAGTTTGTTCAAGTGGAAATTATAAAGTCTAGTACCCATTTTAAGAATAAAAATTGATTAGAAATCAACCAAACACATTTATTGGAAATCAACCCCCCTCCCAATCATTTCCTCAAAACTGTGATATCGTCATTTTGTACAGCGTAATTGAATGGTCCAGTAATCATATTTCTTAGGTTGATACCTCCTCCCCCCGCAAAGCCCTTAGGGCAAGGTATATGAGTTGTATTAGTTGCTCATTGTTCATATTTTGGATTTTTATGGAAGGGGTGGCCGTATAAACTTCAGAGAGGGCTCATTGAATTGGAAATCAGAAGTTCTAGCGTACTTTTTAAGAGCCATAAATAATCGGAGGGCACATCCGATAGAAATTTCTAAACAGTCATTTTGTTTAACAAATTGTTAAAGGACTCATAGAAAGTATGGCCATTTAAACTTTAGAAAATGTTTCCTTAGAATAGAATAGAATATATTTATTCACTACAATAGCCGGAGCTAGCATTAGCATGTCATTAGCATGTCTTATTGGAAACTAAAAGTTTGAGTTCTCTTTTAAAAACAATAGTAATAGGAGGGGAACTAACTCTCTCCCATAGCTCTCTTTTCCCCAAAAGTATCTCATCAAAGATGTCAGATACAATTGTCGTTTGAAATAGTTCAAAGAACATGGAAAACTCGAAACGACCAGAAATAAAAGGCAGCGAAATAGTCCGGCTGATAGCGCGTTTACACGGACGAGAATTCCCGTCGCGGACAAAGGAATTCTGGTCCACTTGAAAGGATTCCGTTCGTGAATCCGGGTAGAAAAAAAGTGTAGCGACCAGCAAGGATTCCTTTCACCGAGACCGTTTTTGACCAATTCTGCTTGATGTGTACGTAAGAAGAACGAGAATATTTACAGTTTTGTTGATTTTGGCCGACAAACAAATAACATGTCAGTAAAGAATCATCCCAAAATTACTGATTTAATCTGTTTGGTGCAGGACAAGCCTTGTATTTATGTGAGCAGTTTCATAAATACAAGGCTTGTCCTGCACCAAACAGACTACAAGAAAACAAAGCTAAAAGACTTGCTTTGGGCTGAGATTTCAGAACAGCTGAATGAACCAGGTTAGGAAATTGGAACTTTTGGGGATGGTTTACAGGCTAAAGTATGCCCTATAGTTCTATTGGAAAAATTCTAGTTAATTGACTTCTTGCTATCTCAGAAATGGTTTGGATTCAATTTTTTTTCTTTTTTAAGTAGGCCTAACTTCTTGCTACATTAGAAAATAAGGTCAAAACTAGTAGGCTATGCAATTATGCAAAATAATGTGAAACTCCAACCCTCATGTATTGCTATCAAAATAGGAATTGAGAAGAATTTTATACATCAATGCATAACAAGAAATCTAAGCTATGCATCAATATGGTTATTAGGTACTTGTGTTTTATTCAGAACACACTCAATAAGTAAAGTTAGGTTCTTTTGTGAAACAAACTATGATACAATTACATTTAAATTAATATTTATATATAGAGGTGGTTAGGTTAGGTATTTGATATAATGCACCCCCCCCCCCCTTCCCCTAATGTGCAAATAAGGTTTTGGAATTTAGGCTAAGAGATTGGCTAGATAAAGAGGAAATAGTGAGTCCAGTACAAGTGGGATTCAGATTGACATTCAGCACTATTGACCATATTTTTACTTTGGAAATATTGAGATGGAAAAATGGTTGGATATTTGTATCTTTTTAGAATAGAATAGAATAGGTTTTATTTGCACAATCTTTCGTAGTCATAAAACTAAATGGCGCTTGTGCTTACAAAAAAGAAAAAAGGATTAAATCAAACGACAAAAAAAAATCAGAAGACAAATAGTTTAAAATCAACAATTGTTATACTTTGATACAAAGAAAGGGATGAATGAGTTGGAAAAACGATTTGTGCGTGAAGGAGGTGCTGCTAATCTGTCAAATTTCTTCAACCTAGTACTTCGATGTTTCACTAAAACTGGTGGTAGTATCGATCTGTATTTATCACTTCTGAGAAGATATTGGCCAAATTCAAGGATCAAACTGAGACGACGCTCTTGAAGAGAGGGAATTTGTAAAGTGGATAATGCTAACTTATATTCGGTAAAAGCATCGCACAATATTACTTTGACTGCTCTTTTTTGTATTGACTCAAGCTGGTCACTTAGGTAAATAGTGTTATTGACTTGTGGGCCCCATACGGGACATGCATACTCTAAAATTGGTCGAATCTAAGTAAGATAGGCTATCCTTAGTTGTGTCACTGAAAAACCAAATCGACGCATTAGTATAAGTGTCCGCATTGCACTATTTGCCTTTTTGATAATTGAATCGACATGGAGGCTGAAAGAGCAGTCGATGCTAAACTTGGCACCAAGCACTACTGCCGAAGATTCACTAGGATAAGGAGGAGGAGGGCACACAAAGTCTCTCTTCAGGGGATTAAAGCGAAGGATTTTAGTCTTTCCTTCGTTGATTTGGAGGCTGTTCGCAGTACATTCATCTTTGAAGTTTTTGATTATTTCGTTACAGAATTGGGGGACAGCCTCAGACTTCTCAACAATGTACTTCAGTAGGACTGACAAGTCGTCTACATACTTAAATCTTTCTTCATAGCCGGAAAGGATGAAATTTATCACTGCCAAAAACAGTAGACTAGCGAGCTTAGTACCTTGTGGGGCTCCGCATGTAAGCTCGACCCATTCGGAGTCGGTATCTCCTGGGAAAAGACTGTAAACGCACTGATAGCGGGCTTGTAAAAAATTGATCACTAAAAGGAGAATATGTTTTTGCGCACCCATGGTGCGTAGATTTGTGATAGCAACGGAATGGCGAATAAGATCAAAAGCCTTTCGGTAGTCTACGAGGAGAAGGTCGACTATAGCACTTCCTCGGTCGAGCCAGTCGACAATGAGATGGTACATCCGTACTAAATAAACAGTTGTGCTGCTGCCTCTTAAGCATCCATACTGATACGGGTCTAGATGTGCAGAGACCTGTGACATAAGTTTGCGGTAAATAAACGTTTCTGCAACTTTAGAAAGATTCGGAGTTATTGATATAGGCCGGAGTTGATCACAAGATTTTGGACACCTTACTTTTGGAATAACGCGGACATATGCTCTTTTCCAAGCACTAGGGAATACTTGCTGAAGGAAACATTGGTTGATTATAGAAGAGAGTGGCTTAGCAAGAAAAATGGCGAATTCACGTAACAGCTTTACTGGAAGCTCACCTGGGTAGGACACACAGTTCGCTTTCAGTCTTAGGAGTTCCTTATAAACAGTGAATTCAGAGACCTCACATACGTCCTCAATCTCTGCACCAGCAATGATAGTATCAATTTCTGATTTGGTGATTGATGGAAATGAGGTACAAATGTCAGCAAAAAAAGAATTGACTTCATTAGCTGAGGTTAAGGTACCGTCCTCTTTGAGGAGCCTTAGATCTCTGAGTGTTGTCTTACCGGTAAGTCTTTTTACTGAGGAATGCCATTTGTGGGGGTTTATTGTGAGTAAGGGAGTAATTTTATCCCTCACATACTGCCTCTTGGCACGCTTGTTTAGTTTAACAATATGATTACGCAACTTGGCTGAAGCTACGGTATCACCAGCGATATGAAGGCGACAACGGGTTTTTATTAAATTCTTTAGATCATTGGTTATCCACGGTTTATCAGTGTCACTCACAGTAATGACTTTTACGGGAAAACAAGTCTGAAATTGCTCCTGAAGCAGAGTATTCAGCTTATTGACTTTAATATTAATATCCTGTTCAGAACAAATGTCCTCAAACTGATAATTACCGATCCAGCGACCAAATGTAGATATCGAGTCCTCAGTAAGTGGTCGCACCGTATACTTGACTCGTTTTGGCTTCGGAATTGCCGAACTGGCTTCCCAGAAGATGATAAAGTGATCAGAATTCAGAAGGGGTCCTAGGGATCTCGGTGCGTAATAAAAGTCTGTCAAGTTGGTAAAAATCAAATCCAGTATGCTGCCACTTTGATGGGTAGGTATTGTAACGGCTTGTCGCAAATCTAAAATATTTTAAACCCATTGCCTATTAGTTTGATTGAAGTCTCCGGCAATAACAAAGCCAGGAGAGACATGCTTGCGGCGCATTTTGTCTACGAAAAACTGAATGTGTTCAATCAAGTCTTTCCTGTTTTTAGCACTTTCAGGATAAGAGACCGAAGCAACAATTAAACATGAAAATCTTTTTGATAAACGTGCAGGTTTGCATTCGGTCCATAATATTTCGTGGTCGGAGTCAAAAGGCTCACTTAACAGCCTTGAGGATAGGTCATTACGAACATAAAGTCCAACGCCTCCTCCTCGACGATTCAAGCCACGATCGTGACGCGTATTAAAGTAGCTTGCGTAACCTTTGATGCGCGCCGATTCGTCAGAAGTGTCCCAACATTCGCTTATTATTATTATTGAGGCGTTGTTCTGCCTGGCAATAACTTCAAGTGCATCAGTTTTGTTGTTCAAAGATCTAGCGTTACACACAAGTATATTTGGCAACTTACTTTTAGCTAAAGGACGTTCGGGCTTAAGAACGGGCGGGCTATCTCTTCAGACTCGGTATTTTAGGTGCTCTGGATATCTTGATTTTCACCAGGTTTCGCTCAAACACTTGTTTTGGCGAAGAACAATAGTCACGGCTTGTCACTAGTACCGAAATAGCACACCCCGTACGCCTTCTCCTTTCATTTTTCCCTGCCCGACATCCACGTTTCTTTTCTGTCGGATTGTTTCCATTGGTGGACGATGCGCCACCTGTGACTTCTCGCAGTAAGTGCAATGCAGTTAGCGTAGTCAAGATAGATGGCGCCAAAAAGGTAGAATGGAAAGCAACTTTATTAAGTCATTTTTTGGCACAGCGACGGCTTCAACAGGAGTGATTCTGGTACTCAAAAATAGAGCGAAAAAAACTGCATAAGTCAATATCATTCTCACCATGAAAAACCAACTTCCGCGCACAAATAAAAAGGTAAACTATGGTAGGATGTTTTGCTAGCCGGACGGCGCAAGTGACATCAGTGCTTTTGATTCAGTAAATAGGAGGTTGTTAATTGAAGAGCGTGTTCCAGCTGAGACAAAAAGTAACTAAAAGTTACGGAAAAGTTACTAAAAGTAACTTTTTCCGTTCCAGCTGAGGCTATTTAGCAGCTGGAACGACAGAAAAGTTACTTTAAAGTAACTTTTTCAGTAACTTTTGCTAAAGATAGTTAACGAGCATCTTTAGTTAAGTAACTTAACATCATTATCATCACTAAAATAATATAAAACTTTTATGATGTCTAACACACAAAAGTTTGAAGACTATGAGCCTTTATGCAGGGAAGAGAATGGAACTGCAATTGTTCAAAGAACCAGTGATGGTAAACAATCTTATTTTGACCTTAAAATGATTTTTCATAAAAAATTCATTGGGAAAGTTCAAGCATTAATGTGATCTGCTGGGCATATCTAGAGAAGCTTGGTTGAATAGTTTGTTGGGGATGAAGTCTTCAGGTCTTGCTGTAGGAACCTTCTAATTAAATTCCTGTAATCCTTGGACAGTTGCTAGCCTATACAAAGTCAGTGGTAAATTGTTTTGTAGAGATGGCATAACCTAGAGTGAGTAGCCTAATAGGTCTAATAGTCCAGAAAAAAAACGTATATAGTTCAAAGAAAGCTTAGTTCAATCCCACTTGACAGAAAGAAACACTGTGTTACTCTGGAAGCTGATTTAAAACATTCAATGATAATTACTTAAGCTAGCCTTGGCTAGATTGAATCCTGTAATTCATTGAAGTGCTTCAAAAAACTTTGTAGTTTATTGGTAGCCTGTAACAACTTTTTAATATTAATTTATAGATACATTTGAGCCCTCCTAGCAAAGTTTCTTGTAGGCTACTCCAGGCTTGAAAACCTAAGCTTAGGAGTTTAAGGCCTGGTGTTGCTGTTATTTTGGTTGGGATAAGGGTCAATGGTGTGACTCTGTAAGTTTAGCCACAGTACACCTAGCTATAATGATTAGCCTACCTGGAGAAATTTAGAGGAAAAACTTAAGAAGAATCAAATGTTTTTTGCACTCAAATGAAGAATCATGTTTTGTAACACTCCCAGCTACAGACATTGAATCAGGATATCACTTGCTGTGCAATGCTGACCATTGGTCAGTATACAATTTTTTTCTTTTTTAAGTAGGCCTAACTTCTTGCTACATTAGAAAATAGGGTCAAAACTAGTAGGCTATGCAATTATGCAAAATAATGTGAAACTCAAACCCTCATGTATTGCTATCAAAATAGGAATTAAGGAGAATTCTATACATCAATGCATAACAAGAAATCTAAGCTATGCATCAATATGGTTGTTAGGTACTTGTGTGTTATTTAGAACACACTCAATAAATAAAGTTAGGTTTTATATTCTCTGAGGCCAACCTGACTTTCATACATAATGATGATAGAAGGTAATAAGCTTACCTAAGCTATGGATGTCAGGTGATTGATTTTTCTTCTAACAATAATTTTGACAGGACCGTAGCTTATTACCTTCTATCATCATTATAAAGTTAGGTTCTTTTGTGAAACAAAGTATGATGCAATTACATTTAAATTAATATTTATATATAGAGGTGGTTAGGTTAGGTATTTGATATAATTTCAACTATTTATTCCACAGCTTTTCTGATTCAGGGGTCATTCTTAAAGAATTGGGACAAAACTTAAGATTTAGTATAAAAGGTGAGGTATTAACAAGGGGACAAACCCCCTCATATACATAATAAAAAAATATAAAGAGTATAAAAGTTTGTTATGTAAGTTAACTTAAGTTATGTATATTTTTTACTAATAAAAACGTTTATTAAAAATTAAAAGTTCTAGTTGCCTTTTTAAGTAGCCAAAAAATTGGAGGGCAACTAGGCCTTCTTCCCCACCCCTTATTTCTCAAAATTGTCTGATCAAAACTAAGAGAATGCCGTTTAGCCAAAAAAAAAATTAATATGCAAATTTCATTTTAATAATATATGTGCGGAGAGCCAAAATCAAAAATGCATTAATTCAAAAATGTTCAGAAATTAAATAAAAAAACTAGTTTTTTAAACTGAAAGTAAGGAGCAATATTAAAACTTAAAACAAACAGAAACTACTCTGTATATGAAATGGGTTGTCCCCTCTGCAATTCCTTGCTCTTTATGCTAAAGTTTGATTCTTTGCCACAATTCTACTTTTTAAAATAATTAAAAACTTTAGCATAAAGAGTGAGGGATTGCAGAGGGGACAACCCATTTCATATACAGAGTAATTTCTGTTCATTTTAAGTTTTAATATTGCTCCTTACTTTCAGTTTAAAAAACTAGTTTTTTTTATTTAATCTGTTTAGGGATTAAGCATAGGGAATCATGTTTGAGGAGTTAGCTTGGTAAGAGTTTATTTATGGGTGTTTCTGAATTCATAAAGTGTTTGAAAGTTTGTTTGCTTGTTTAAGTTTTTGCAAGTTTGTTTGCTTTTTTAAGTTGTTTGGAATTAGGTGCTTGTATAAAGTTGCATGTGTTTGCTATGGCCTGCAGGCTTTTTTGCAAATAAATCTTATCTATGACATTTTGCCCTTTTTTTTATCAAATAAATATAATACAGAATTTGTAGAACAGACAGGGAAGTTGAACAAATAGGCAGAACAATAAATGCGTTTTTATTCCCTTTACTGCCTATGTCAATAGAAAAGCCAGGGATTTACTGTTTTCATTCCCTGGAAATTAGTCTTATACCTGGTTCCAAAAGTGAGATTGAATTTGTCAAAGCTTGGAGGTTTATTCCTCCTGTCTGTTTAAAGAAAACAGATGCATAATTGAAGTTTTGTTCATTTCTATCTTACATTTCATGGGCATCCATGGTATTTCTTCCTTTATTAATCTGTCTTGTTTCTTTTCTGCAGGATTTTTTTTGTCTCATTTTTAGTAAGATACAAATTTTTATTTACAAATTACTTATACTAGAAGCACATTTTCAAGACTTTGACCTAACTTAGGATCCCTTGTTCTAAAGGCATGATTGAATTTCTTGAAGCTAGAAATTTCTTTTTTGGCAAATTCAATGGTAAATATTTAGTTCACCCTTTTTGCAACTTAATAGTGGTAAAATAGGCAAGATTGTAAATTTTTAGTGACTGCAATATATTTCACCCATTGCTAATTGCAGTAGAAAGGAAAGTCACTTGTAAGGACCCCCAAAGAATTATTTCAGATTATTTTAAAAAGGCTTTACTACCCATAAAGCTGGCATAACTGGAAAAGGGGCTTCTCAGGAATTAATGACTTTAAAAGCTATACATTATACATAAAAATGCACATTTTTATGCAGAAAGGCAGCAAGTTATTTATTACTAATCAACTATAGCAGGTATATCTATTGCTTTCTTTAACCATCAATAAAGATAAAATGCATGCTGAAAACTGAATGCTCTTTGGAAACTTTCTTTAGACACACTAATTGTGAGATGGATATCAACAAAATTCCAACAGGGTTTGTATTTACTTAAGATTTACAAACAAGCATATTGAATGCTTAATTTTGTGATATCCTAATCTCTAAACAGTAAACTGGATTCCTTACATTTCCTAATAGTTTTCCACCAGCTCATTTCAGCAAAATCATTTGTAATGACAATACACCCTTTGCTTTGGTGGCCTGGCCTTTTCAAAAATGAAAGACAACTGCTAGTAGGCTACGCTAGTTCTGCTTGAAATTTGCTATATGAGTTAAGGTATCACTGAGATGGATTATGTTTTTTGCCGCATTTTTAAGTGGATTATGAAGCCCATCTCTAAGTTGAACAAAAGATGAATTTTATCCATCTTTTGTTGGTTTCACAAGGATTTTAGTTGAACTTGTATCCTTGTGAAAATGGCCCCTAAGAAACTTTTACAAGATATTAAAAACTTCAGGGTGAAAAATGAGTTATTAAGGAGGGGGAAGCTACCCTCATTTATGAATCATTTAAGAATTTACTGTAGCTACTAGCCCCTGACAAATATTGGAAACACAAACTTTAGATGTCAAGTATAATAAAACAAAGATGTTATTATCCTTGACATTGCAAGTTGCTCAGAATTACAATGGACACCACCAAACTAAGCATTTATGTTTGCACTAATTTGTTGTAAATACAGAAAAGCAAGTTAATGTTTACATTCCATCAGAAATTTGTATTTTTGCAACAAGCCAACAACTGCATCCATAACCAAAGTGATAAGATGCTTATCAATGCATTTCTGAGGAAAAAAAATATTTGATGGGAGAATTTTCTGCAGGAAAAATTCTCCACAAAGAAGAAATTCTAGCTAGGAAAAGTTATGTGATTTGATTTCTGCTCCACAATACTCTGTTCTTTATGCTAGAGTTTGACCTTTTGTTTTAATTTTTTAACTCTTGAAACACAAGGGCCATTTAAATAAAATCAAAAACTTTTAAGTCCTAAAAAACTGTTTCTATGTAATATAAAGAAATAACAAATTATTGGCTTTGGGTGAAACTAATGTTACCAGATAGTACATGAGAAATTGGGCAACATCATTCTTTTCCAAATTGGGTTTTGTTTAAAATAATATGTATTTTTCAAGAAAATCCTGACATTATGGGAATGATGGGAACCATTTTTGGAATTAACATACCAAATAGCATGAAACTTGGCAAAATACTTTACGGAATTTTCAAAACTGTAATTTTGGAGGCCAATGTTATCTATGAGTAAATTTATTAATGCCAAACCTGAAAAAATTAATTCCAAGAAATTAGAAGTTTATTGTACAAAGACAGTGATAGGCGATTTAGCCTATATGATTATTTCTGCTATTTAACCAACATTCTTTCTTGGGAAAAAAAGAAAATAACTAAATGAAAACCATAAAATAGCCTAAACTCAAAAACATAGTCAAATAAAGAATATTTCTGCTATTTAACCAGCAAAACAAAATTAGCTAAATATAAAGCATAAAACAGACCATAGTCAAAAGCCAGGAAGCAAAAAGAGACTTGTTGGTTGTACAGGCTGTCAGGTATTTAGTCAAAATGTTCCTATTGGGTTAGTTGGTCTATACATATGGTAAACTTTTTCTTCAAATATGCACATCAAAATAAAGACTCACAATTATTGTATACAAGATGACATCTTTGTATACAAGATGATGAATAACATCATAATCGCAGGTTACAATAATAAATGACTTTGTAGCAAAACAAAATAATGTATTTTTAAATAAAATCAGAATCCTTTTTTCTTGGTCCTAAAAAACTGTTTCTATGTAATAAAAAAATTACAAATTATTAGTCAACATAATACTTGTCTCCACTCCAACATTCATTCATACATATACCCCACAATAGAGAAAATGGGGTAGCTAAGTAGTAATGCTATTTGGCAGTTGCTGCTAAAGTGTCAGCAGCTTTTGGAATTCTATTTAATTGTGATATTGGCAGCTTTGGAACTTGTCCATACCTGAATATACAAGATTGTGTCTAGAAAAATAATAACTTGCAAGATTAAATTGAATATTATATTACAACTTACCAGCATTTTTCTTCATTTTTATCTGATCCTACATCAGTATCCATTATTTCATCAATAAGCAACTGTAGAACTAAATAATGTTGTGGCATTTCTGATGTACCACTGGCAGAGTTCATTGTATGAAGATTTGAAAAAAGCTGTAAAATTGTAAAATCTAAAATTGTTTCTAGCTGAGATAATCTATTGAATTTTTGAAGTCATTTGATATTTAGGATTTTGTAAGATATCTGTTTCAATAATAGTGAGTGTTTTGAAGAGTATCAAGTATTTGAGATGAAAGGAATGCATACAAAGTCTATAGTTTCAGTTATTTTTGTTTTCTACCTATCAAAAGACAACAGTTTTTGAACAGCCATCAGAAGAGAGAAATTTCCCTTCACAGAAAAATCCTAAATCAGCCATTGAATTTTTATGCACCCATCTCTATGCTATATTTTTCATGAATTTTGGAATATTTGATGGAGGCTGTAAAATTTTGTTCCTTTATTGGGCTTTGAATAAATCATTTGTATCTCGGACTGTGGTCTCAAAGAAAGCCTAGATTTAATTAGAAGCAAATACAGTAAACCGAAAACTGTGTTGTGACTACTCTGCTTCATAAAGGTTAAACTTGGTGAACTGAATATTTCAAATATATGTCATCCACTTTGATCTAAATTAAATCCTACCTGCAAGTTTCTGTTTCTTTCTCTTGTTAAGTTTAGGTCATGGATCTAAGTATGAGCCTGATTTGGTTATTAAACAAGTTTCTGAAAATCATATTGCCCTAACAACAAAATGTTCTGTGTTCATAAATTAATGCCCAAGAAAACATTTTTAATTATCATGAAAAATTGGCATTTTTTATATAGCTTATACCTTTGATCTGATACAAGTTTAACCTATTCATAAGCAAATACTATAAAATTATGCAAATAAATAAAAAAACAAATTCCATAAAAATGAAGACATGAAACCCTTACAATTTTCTATGAATAAGCTGAAATCAGTCAAGTATAAAATAAAACAAAATCCAGGACAAAACCAAAGTCTTTCTGCTATGCTAATTCACAAAACTGTAAATGGGAGGGGGAAGGGAATGTATTTTGAAAATCTGAGGAGGGGGGTTCCTTGATGGATGTACCAAAATATATATATTTCAATGAAAATTCCCAAAGTATTTTGCCATATCTAGGGGAACTCTCTCTCATTTGATGCAGATCCATTATTAAAAAATAATTTAGTAAGCTCAAATACTTTTAAAGATAGCCTAGTGAAAAGGCCATCATTTGGAAATTTTAACTAGCCTAGTCTAAAATTCTAACCTTAATAGTTAAACTGAATTTAAGAAAAAGATAGGCCTAAGCCAAAGAGTTTCAATAATCAATACTACTGTATGCTATCTCAGATACTAATGCACTGAAATTAATATAGAAACAGGATATTTAAACCAAATCTAGGTTAATGCCCACAGATTTATTGCAAAATTAATACCTTTCCATAATGAATTTGGCATTAAGTTATCTATGCAGCATTCTGCTTTTCTTTTTGTGAACAATGTAGGTCAATTTTATACAGTGGGTTAAATTTAAAATATAGGTTAGGCTAGCTTAATCAATCAGGAAACAATGCAGAAAAAATAATTGTGGTAAAATTCTAGTTTAGATACTTTTTGCTATCTTGGCAAGAGGTTACGTTATTCAAACTATACCCAAGACAAACAAGTTTAAACATGCAACTAGCCTAGAATATCCTATTCATACACCCCTAGTGTATCTAATTTTTTTGATTTCAAGATCAGTTCCAAATTATTCTAAAGAGTTTCCTCTACTGGTTGGTGGCCTTAGCTACAATATTTACAAGGAATTATGCACAGGAAGTTATTCTAAATTCAGAGTAAATGAGTCTAAAACAAATGTTATCAAAATCTTGGTCGTAATATTTTTTTTCTATCTGAATAAGACCTTAAGCTATGTTCCAGGTGAAAAATGAAGTAACTTTAAATTAACTAGAGAAGTTACTTGTATTTTACATTCACCAGGAACGGCTTTTGAAGTAACTAAGGTCTTATTCAGATAGAAAAAATATTACGACCAAGATTTTAATAAAACATTTGTTTTAGACTCATTTAGTCTGAATTTAGAATAACTTCCTGTGCATAAGCCCTTGTAAATATTGTAGCTAAGGCCACTGACCAGTAGAGGAAACTCTTAGAATATTTTGGAACTGATCTTGAAATCAAAAAAATTAGATACACTCTAGGGGTGTATGAATAGGATATTCTAGGCTAGTTGCATGTTTAAACTTGTTTGTCTTGGGTATAATTTGTATAACGTAACCTCTTGCCAAGATAGCAAACAGTAGCTAAACTAGAATTTTACCACAATTATTTTTTCTGCATTGTTTCCTGATTGATTAAGCTAGCCTAACCTATATCTTGAATTTAACCCACTGCATAAAATTGACCTACATTGTTCACAAAAAGAAAAGCAGAATGCTGCATAAATAACTTAATGCCAAATTCATTATGGAAAGTTATTAATATTGCAATAAATCTGTGGGCATTAACCTAGATTTGGTTTAAATATCCTGTTTCTATATTAATTTCAGTGCATTAGTGTCTGAGATAGCATACAGTAGTGTTGATTATTGAAACTCTTTGGCTTAGGCCTATCACTTTCTTTCCTTCAGTTGAACTATTAAGGTTGGAATTTTAGACTAGGCTAGTTAAAATTTCCAAATGATTGCCTTTTCACTTGGCTATCTTGAAAAGTATTTGAGCTTACTAAATGATTTTTTAATAATGGATCTGCATTAAATGAGAGGAAGTTCCCCTAGATCTGGCAAAATACTTTGGGAATTTTCATTGAAATATATATATTTTGGTACATCCATCAAGGACCCCACCCTCAGATTTTCAAAATACATTCCCCTCCTCCTCCCATTTACAGTTTTGTAAATTAGTACCATTTGTGAATTAGCAAAGCAGAAAGACTTTGGTTTTGTCCTGGATTTTGTTTTATTTTATACTTGAATGATTTCAGCTTATTCATAGAAAATTGTAAGGGTTTCATGTCTTCATTTTTATGGAATTTATTTTTTTATTTATTTGCATAATTTTATTGTATTTGCTTATGAATAGGTTAAACTTGTATCAGATCAAAGGTATAAGCTATATAAAAAATGCCAATTTTTCATGATAATTAAAAATGTTTTCTTGGGCATTAATTTGTGAACATGGAACATTTTGTTGTTAGGGCAATATGATTTTCAGAAACTTGTTTAATAACCAAATCAGGCTCATACTTAGGCCCATGACCTAAACTTAACAAGAGAAAGAAACAGAAACCTGCAGGTAGGATTTAATTTAGAGTAAAGTGGATGAAATATATTTGAAATATTCAGTTCACCAAGTTTAACCTTTATAAAGCAGAGTAGTCACAACACAGTTTTCAGTTTACTGTATTTGCTTCTAATTAAATCTAGGCTTTCTTTGAGACCACAGTCCAAGATAAAAATGATTTATTCAAAGCACAATAAAGGAACAAAATTTTACAGCCTCCATCAAAAATTCCAAAATTCATGAAAAATATAGCATAGAGATGGGTGCATAAAAATTCAATGGCTGATTTAGGATTTTTCTCTTCTGATGGCTGTTCAAAAACTGTTGTCTTTTGATAGGTAGAAAACAAAAATAACTGAACCTATAGACTTTGTATGCATTCCTTTCATCTCAAATACTTGATACTCTTCAAAACACTCACTATTATTGAAACAGATATCTTACAAAATCCTAAAATATCAAATAACTTCAAAAATTCAATAGATTATCTCAGCTAGAAACAATTGTAGATTTTACAATTTTACAGCTTTTTTCAAATCTTCATACAATGAATCAATCAAATCTTCAACTCTGCCAGTGGTACATCAGAAATGGCACAACATTATTTAGTTCTACAGTTGCTTATAGATGAAATAATGGATACTGATGTAGGATCAGATGAAAATGAAGAAAAATGGTGGTAAGTTGTAATATAATATTCAATTTAATCTTGCAAGTTATTATTCTTCTAGACACAATCTTGTATATTCAGGTATGGACAAAGTTCCAAAGCTGCCAATAGCACAATTAAATAGAATTCCAAAAGCTGCTGACACTTTAGCAGCAACTGCCAAATAGCATTACTACTTAGCTACCCCATTTTCCCTATTGTGGGGTATATATATATAAATGAATGTTGGAGTGGAGACAAGTATTATGTTGACTAATAATTTGTAATTTTTTTTATTACATAGAAACAGTTTTTTAGGACCAAGAAAAAAGGATTCTGATTTTATTTAAAAATACATTATTTTGTTTTGCTACAAAGTCATTTATTGTTGTAACCTTCGATTATGTTGTTATTCATCATCTTGTATACAATCATTGTGAGTCTTTATTTTGATGTGCATATTTGAAGAAAAAGTTTACCATATGTATAGACCAACTAACCCAATAGGAACATTTTGACTAAATACCTGACAGCCTGTACAACCAACAAGTCTCTTTTCGCTTCCTGGCTTTTGGCTATGGTTTGTTTTATGCTTTCTATTTAGCTAATTTTGTTTTGCTGGTTAAATAGCAGATATATTCTTTATTTGACTATGTTTTTGAGTTTAGGCTATTTTATGGTTTTCCTTTTAGTTATTTTCTTTTTTCCCAAGAAGGAATGTTGGTTAAATAGCAGAAATAATCATATAGGCTACATCACCTATCACTGTCTTTATAGAATAAACTTCTAATTTCTTGGAATTAATTTTTTTCAGGTTTGGCATTAATAAATTTACTCATAGATAACATAGGCCTCCAAAATTACAGTTTTGAAAATTCTGTAAAGTACTTTGCCAAGTTTCATGCTATTTGATATGTTAATTCCAAAAATGGTTCCCATCATTCCCATAATGTCAGGATTTTCTTGAAAAATACATATTATTTTAAACAAAACCCAATTTGGAAAAGAACAATGTTGCCCAATTTCTTGTGTACTATCTGGTAACATTAGTTTCACCCAAAGCCAATTATTTGTTATTTCTTTATATTACATAGAAACAGTTTTTTAGGACTTAAAAGTTTCTGATTTTATTTAAATGGCCCTTGTGTTTAGAGAGTTAAAGAATTAAGACAAAAGGTCAAACTGTAGCATACAGAGTAGAGTATTGTGGAGGAGAAATCAAATCACATAACTTTTCCTAGCTAGAATTTCCTCTTTGTGGAGAATTTTTCCTGCAGAAAATTCTCCCATCCAATGTTTTTTTTCCTCAGAAATGCATTGATAAGCATCTTATCATTTTGGTTATGGATGCAGTTGTTGGCTTGTTGCAAAACTACAAATTTCTGATGGAAAGTAAACATTAACTTGCTTTTCTGAATTTACAACAAATTAGTGCAAACATAAATGCTTAATTTGGTGGTGTCCATTGTAATTCTGAGTAACTTGCAATGTCAAGGATAATAACATCTTTGTTTTATTATACTTGACATCTAAAGTTTGTGTTTCCAAGATTTGTCAGGGGCTAGTGGCTACAGTAAATTCTTAAATGATTCATAAATGAGGGTAGCTTCCCCCTCCTTAATAACTCATTTTTCACCCTGAAGTTTTTAATATCTTATAAAAGTTTCTTAGGGGCCATTTTCACAAGGATTCAAGTTCAACTAAAATCCTTGTGAAACCAGCAAAAGATGGATAAAATTCATCTTTTGTTCAACTTAGAGATGGGCTTCATAATCCAGTTAAAAATGCGGCAAAAAACATAATCCATCTCAGTGATACCTTAACTCATATAGCAAATTTCAAGCAGAACTAGCTTAGCCTACTAGCAGTTGTCTTTCATTTTGGAGAGGCCAGGCCACCCAAGCAAAGGGTGTATTGTCATTACAAATGATTTTGCTGAAATGAGCTGGTGGAAAACTATTAGGAAATGTAAGGAATCTAGTTTACTGTTTAGAGATTAGGATATCACAAAATTAAGCATTCAATATGCTTGTTTGTAAATCTTAAGCAAATACAAACCCTGTTGGAATTTTGTTGATATCCATCTCACAATTAGTGTGTCTAAAGAAAGTTTCCAAAGAGCATTCAGTTTTCAGCATGCATTTTATCTTTATTGATGGTTAAAGAAAGCAATAGATATACCTGCTGTAGTTGATTAGTAATAAATAACTTGCTGCCTTTCTGCATAAAAATGTGCATTTTTATTATAATGTATAGCTTCTCCAGTTATGCCAGCTTTATGGGTAGTAAAGCCTTTTTAAAATAATCTGAAATAATTCTTTGGGGGTCCTTACCAGTGGCTTTCCTTTCTACTGCAATTAGCAATAGGTGAAATATATTGCAGTCACTAAAAATTTACAATCTTACCTATTTTACCACTATTAAGTTGCAAAAGGGGTAAACTAAATATTTACCATGGGATTTGCCACAAAAGAAATTTCTAGCTTCAAGATGCTTGAAATTCAATCATGCCTTTAGAACAAGGGATCCTAAGTTAGGTCAAAGTCTTGAAAATGTGCTTCTAGTATAAGTAATTTGTAAATAAAAATTTGTATCTTTCTAAAAATGAGACAAAAAAATCCTGCAGAAAAGAAACAAGACAGATTAATAAAGGAAGAAATACCAAGGATGCCCATGAAATGTAAGATAGAAATGAACAAAACTTCAATTATGCATCTGTTTTCTTTAAACAGACAGGAGGAATAAACCTCCAAGCTTTGACAAATTCAATCTCACTTTTGGAACCAGGTATAAGACTAATTTCCAGGGAATGAAAACAGTAAATCCCTGGCTTTTCTATTGACACAGGCAGTGAAGGGAATAAAAACACATTTATTGTTTTGACTATTTGTTCAACTTCTCTGTCTGTTCTACAAATTCTGTATTATATTTATTTGATAAAAAAAAGGCAAAATATCATAGATAAGATTTATTTGCAAAAAAGCCTGTAGGCCATAGCAAACACATGCAACTTTATACAGGCACCTAATTCCAAACAACATAAAAAAGCAAACAAACTTGCAAACAACTTAAACAAGCAAATAAACTTTCAAACACTTTATGAATTCAGAAACACCCATAAATAAACTCTTACTAAGCTAACTCCTCAAACATGATTCCCTATGCTTAATCCCTAAACAAAGATTAAATAAAAAAAACTAGTTTTTTAAACTGAAAGTAAGGAGCAATATTAAAACTTAAAATGAACAGAAATTACTCCATATATGAAATGGGTTGTCCCCTCTGCAATCCCTCACTCTTTATGCTAAAGTTTTTAATTGTTTTAAAAAGTAGAATTGTGGCAAAGAATCAAACTTTAGCATAAAGAGCAAGGAATTGCAGAGGGGACAACCCATTTCATAGACAGAGTAATTTCTGTTTGTTTTAAGTTTTAATATTGCTCCTTGCTTTCAGTTTAAAAAACTAGTTTTTTTTATTTAATTTCTGAACATTTTTGATTTTGGCTCTCCACACATAAATTATTAAATGAAATTTGCATATTAATTTTTTTTTTGGCTAAACAGCTTCCTCTTAGTTTTGATCAGATGATTTTGATAAATAAGGGGTGGGGAAGGAGGCCTAGTTGCCCTCCAATTTTTTGGTTACTTAAAAAGGCAACTAGAACTATTAATTTTTAACAAACATTTTTATTAGTAAATAATATACATAACTTAAGAATTAACTTACATAACAAACTTTTATACTCTTATATTTTTTTATTATGTATATGAAGGGGTTTGTCCCCTTATTAATACCTTGCCTTTTATACTAAATCTTAAGTTCTGTCCCAATTCTTTAAGAATGACCCCTGAATCAGAAAGCTGTGGAATAAATAGTTGAAATTACCACCACTACTACTATATCATCTACAAATAATATACATGATAGCCTGAACCAATCCAAAGATACAAATGGGGCTCCATTATTTTTTTCATAAAACTGTCTAAATCATTAACAAACAAGGAGAAAAGCTTTGGGGATAAAGTATATCCTTGTTTCACACCCAAATGAGACATAACTAGTCTAGAAAATTTCCCCATCACCTTTACAACAAACTTCACCCTCCTATACATAGCTGCTATTATTGCTACAAAACAAGATGGCAAGCCTATTTCAAAAAGGCTTTCAATTAACAACGTCCTATTTACTGAATCAAAAGCACTTCTCAGGTCTAAAAAGATACAAATAGCCAACCATTTTTCCATCTCAATATTTCCAAAGTAAAAATATGGTCAATAGTGCTGAATGTCAATCTGAATCCCACTTGTACTGGACTCAGTATTTCCTCTTTATCTAACCAATCTCTTAGCCTAAATTCCAAAACCTTATTTGCACATTAGGAGAAGGGGGGGGGGTGCATTATATCAAATACCTAACCTAACCACCTCTATATATAAATATTAATTTAAATGTAATTGCATCATAGTTTGTTTCACAAAAGAACCTAACTTCACTTATTGAGTGTGTTCTGAATAACACACAAGTACCTAACAACCATATTGATGCATAGCTTAGATTTTTTGTTATGCATTGATGTATACAATTCTTCTCAATTCCTATTTTGATAGCAATACATGAGGGTTTGAGTTTCATATTATTTTGCATAATTGCATAGCCTACTAGTTTTGACCCTATTTTCTAATGTAGCAAGAAGTTAGGCCTACTTAAAAAAGAAAAAAAATTGTATGCTGACCAATGGTCAGCATTGCACAGTAAGTAATATCCTGATTCAATGTCTGTAGCTGGGAGTGTTACAAAACATTGATTCTTCATTTGAATTCATTTGAGTGCAAAAAACATTTGATTCTTCTTAAGTTTTTCCTCTAAATTTCTCCAGGTCAGCTAATCATTATAGCTAGGTATACTGTGGCTAAGCTTACAGAGTCACATCATTGACCCTTATCACAACCAAAATATCAGCAACACCAGGCCTTAAACTCCTAAGCTTAGGTTTTCAAGCCTGGAGTAGCCTACAAGAAACTTTGCTAGGAGGGCTCAAATGTATCTATAAATTAATATTAAAAAGTTGTTACAGGCTACCAATAAACTGCAAAGTTTTTTGAAGCACTTCAATGAATTACAGGATTCAATCTAGCCAAGGCTAGCTTAAGTAATTATCATTGAATGTTTTAAAACAGCTTCCAGAGTAACACAGTGTTTCTTTCTGTCAAGTGGGATTGAACTAAGCTTTCTTTGAACTATATACATTTTTTCTGGACAATTAGACCTATTACTCACTCTAGGCTATGCCATCTCTACAAAACAATTTACCACTGACTTTGGATAGGCTAGCAACTGTCCAAGGATTACAGGAATATAATTAGAAGCTTCCTAAGGCAAGACCTGAAGACTTCACCCCCAACAAACTATTCAACCAAGCTTCTCTAGATATGCCCAGCAGATCACATTAATGCTTGGAACTTTACCAATGAATTTTTTTATCAAAAATCATTTTAAGGTCAAAATAAGATTATTTACCATCACTGGTTCTTTTAACAATAGCAGTTCCATTCTCTTCCCTGCATAAAGGCTCATAGTCTTCAAACTTTTGTGTGTTAGCCATCATGAAAGTTTTATATTATTGAAGTGATGATAATGATGCTAAGTTACTTAACTAAAGATGCTCGTTAACTATCTTTAGTAAAAGTTACTGAAAAAGTTACTTTGAAGTAACTTTTCTGTCGTTCCAGCTGCTAAATAGCCTCAGCTGGAACGGAAAAAGTTACTTTAAGTAACTTTTCCGTAACTTTTAGTTACTTTTTGTCTCAGCTGGAACACGCTCTTAGTTACTTCAAAAGCCGTTCCTGGTGAATGTAAAATTTAAGTAACTTCTCTAGTTACTTTAAAGTTACTTGATTTTTCAGCTGGAACACCCTCGAAAGCCTGTTAGGAATAGGCTTGCTGTCTTGTTTTGTAGCAATAATAGCAGCTATGTATAGGAGGGTGAAGTTTGTTGTAAAGGTGATGGGGAAATTTTCTAGACTAGTTATGTCTCATTTGGGTGTGAAACAAGGATGTACTTTATCCCCAAAGCTTTTCTCCTTGTTTGTTAATGATTTAGACAATTTTATGAAAAAATAATGGAGCCCTATTTGTATCTTTGGATTGGTTTAGGGTATCATGTATATTATCTGTAGATGATATAGTAGTAGTGGTGGTAATTTCAACTATTTATTCCACAGCCTTTCTGATTCAGGGGTCATTCTTAAAGAATTGGGACAAAACTTAAGATTTAGTATAAAAGGTGAGGTATTAACAAGGGGACAAACTCCCTCATATACATAATAAAAAAATATACGAGTATAAAAGTTTGTTATGTAAGTTAATTCTTAAGTTATGTATATTTTTTACTAATAAAAACGTTTGTTAAAAATTAAAAGTTCTAGTTGCCTTTTTAAGTAGCCAAAAAATTGGAGGGCAACTAGGCCTCCTTCCCCACCCCTTATTTCTCAAAATTGTCTGATCAAAACTAAGAGAAAGCCATTTAGCCAAAAAAAAAAAAAATTAATATGCAAATTTCATTTTAATAATTTATGTGCAGAGAGCCAAAATCAAAAATGCATTAATTCAAAAATGTTCAGAAATTAAATAAAAAAAACTAGTTTTTTAAACTGAAAGTAAGGAGCAATATTAAAACTTAAAACAAATAGAAATTACTCTGTATATGAAATGGGTTGTCCCATTTCAAATGCTAAAGTGCTAAAGTTTGATTCTTTGCCACAATTCTACTTTTTAAAACAATTAAAAACTTTAGCGTAAAGAGTGAGGGATTGCAGAGGGGACAACCCATTTCATATACAGAGTAATTTCTGTTCATTTTAAGTTTTAATATTGCTCCTTACTTTCAGTTTAAAAAACTAGTTTTTTTTTAATTTAATCTTTGTTTAGGGATTAAGCATAGGGAATCATGTTTGAGGAGTTAGCTTGGTAAGAGTTTATTTATGGGTGTTTCTGAATTCATAAAGTGTTTGAAACTTTGTTTGCTTGTTTAAGTTGTTTGCAAGTTTGTTTGCTTTTTTAAGTTGTTTGGAATTAGGTGCTTGTATAAAGTTGCATGTGTTTGCTGTGGCCTGCAGGGTTTTTTGCAAATAAATCTTATCTATGACATTTTGCCTTTTTTTTTCAAATAAATATAATACAGAATTTGTAGAACAGACAGAGAAGTTGAACAAATAGGCAGAACAATAAATGTGTTTTTATTCCCTTCACTGCCTGTGTCAATAGAAAAGCCAGGGATTTACTGTTTTCATTCCCTGGAAATTAGTCTTATACCTGGTTCCAAAAGTGAGATTGAATTTGTCAAAGCTTGGAGGTTTATTCCTCCTGTCTGTTTAAAGAAAACAGATGCATAATTGAAGTTTTGTTCATTTCTATCTTACATTTCATGGGCATCCATGGTATTTCTTCCTTTATCAATCTTTCTTGTTTCTTTTCTGCAGGATTTTTTTTGTCTCATTTTTAGTAAGATACAAATTTTTATTTACAAATTACTTATACTAGAAGCACATTTTCAAGACTTTGACCTAACTTAGGATCCCTTGTTCTAAAGGCATGATTGAATTTCTTGAAGCTAGAAATTTCTTTTGTGGCAAATTCAATGGTAAATATTTAGTTCACCCTTTTTGCAACTTAATAGTGGTAAAATAAGTAAGATTGTAAATTTTTAGTGACTGCAATATATTTCACCCATTGCTAATTGCAGTAGAAAGGAAAGTCACTGGTAAGGACCCCCAAAGAATTATTTCAGATTATTTTAAAAAGGCTTTACTACCCATAAAGCTGGCATAACTGGAGAAGGGGCTTCTCAGGAATTAATGACTTTAAAAGCTATACATTATACATAAAAATGCACATTTTTATGCAGAGAGGCAGCAAGTTATTTATTACTAATCAACTACAGCAGGTATATCTATTGCTTTCTTTAACCATCAATAAAGATAAAATGCATGCTGAAAACTGAATGCTCTTTGGAAACTTTCTTTAGACACACTAATTGTGAGATGGATATCAACAAAATTCCAACAGGGTTTGTAATTACTTAAGATTTACAAACAAGCATATTGAATGCTTAATTTTGTGATATCCTAATCTCTAAACAGTAAACTAGATTCCTTACATTTCCTAATAGTTTTCCACCAGCTCATTTCAGCAAAATCATTTGTAATGACAATACACCCTTTGCTTAGGTGGCCTGGCCTTTTCAAAAATGAAAGACAACTGCTAGTAGGCTAAGCTAGTTCTGCTTGAAATTTGCTATATGAGTTAAGGTATCACTGAGATGGATTATGTTTTTTGCCGCAAATGAGCTGGTGAAAAATAAACAGAAAATATAAATTTTCTCTTTTTTTATTATTTCAAGACTAGTATATCACAAAGCAAAGCATTCACATAGCTTGATTGTATTTTAAGCAAATACAATCCCTGATGGAGTTTTGTTGATACCTGTCTTAAATTGATTTGTCTAAATAAAATGGGCCTATAGCATTTACAGGATAGTAGTGGGACAGCTATAGCAAGTTTTTTTTCAATTTTCTATTCTTCTTCAAATAGTTATTGTTTTCTGGTCAAATTTGTGTTCCTTGCTAAGTGGTAGGCACTCTGGGTTGGAACGCTTTGTCCAAGGTGTACAGGTTTAATTCCTGGCATTGCCAGTTTATTTGGTTTTGGATAGGGGTTGGTGATATGACTAACCTCAGCTAGAATTGGCCCAACTTTAAATGAGTACAGATGGAAATCTAGGGACAGTAAGGAGGAAGGGCATACAAGAGCATAGGCTAGCTGGTCCCTAGCTTCCTATTGCACTACCTGGCTAAAGGACCACAAGGTCCTTTACTGGCCTACTGACTTAGCCATAGAAACTTTCTTTCAAACCCATTAAATATAAGTAGAAATGAAGAACACCAGTATGATGGTCCTTCCATTTCCCTGAAATGTGGATGTATGGACAAGAATGTGGGTCATGAGAGATAGCTTGTGAATGTTCTGCAAGATTAAAAAAATTTATGACTGTTGCTCAGGTTGGCAACTGAACACAGAAGTATAATTTTGTTATTTGTTTTTCTTTGTGACTATTGTGCTTATTTAATGTCAAGTATTTTAAAGTTAATCTCCTTTATTTTGTTTTTAATTGCCATGGCCCTAGGGCTTAAATACAATAAAACCTACTTACATCCATTGATTTTCTTTAAATAGATAGGAGTTCTATGTTTCCTAGCTTCAGTAAATTTAAATGTAATTGTGAGACCAGGGTTTACAAAGTAGGTGAAAACTTGCAAATGGACCACTGGTATCAATAAAAATTTGTAAGAAATGGATATCAATTTAAAGATTAAACAAAAACTGTTAGAAAACAAAGAAGACTAATGAATAAAAAAAAGTCTCCCTTTACAACCATTTAATGAATTGTCACAAATATAGATCACCCTTAAGATTGAAATGAACAAAGCTTCAATTATGAATCCATTTTCCTTTAAACAGACTGAAGGGGCAAACCTCCAAGCTTTGACATATTCAATCTCACTTTTGGGCAATCTCACCTTTCCTTTTCAAAGGAAACTTTCTTTGGATGTTTCCCATCCAACTAAAACAACAGGGACAGCATCAGGTACAAGTGATCTTCTACTTAGCCTACATACCAAAGGGAGAAGCATGCATCTCTATACTATAATTTAGCTCCAACCTGCCTAATCTGCAAATATATAGCCAAAATTATGTAGTTCCAATGTATTCTGTCACCTGTCACCTTTTCCCCCATTCTTGCTTTGTCACAGTTGCTTCAATTGACAGGGAGTTAAAGGTTGAGGGATAGATTGGCAGAATCAACAGGTAACATATAACTTCAGCTATATATTTCTATATTCGGAGGGTTGGGGGTCAAGTAGAGCAGGACTGCATGTAAAATTATGTAAGCTATAATTATTGTGTAATTATAAAACATTGTTTTTTTTACATATTTTTCTCTAGGCCTACAGGTCCTTTCTTTGGTTTATGCCACATCAAACATTGTATTCCCAGAGAAAAATAAGTAGCAACAAGCTATATATATACATGTACATATTATTTATCAATGAGGACTCTAGTGCTTATCTGTGACCACTCAGTAATATTGACAAGAAATGAGCAACAGACAAAATGAAATTTAAATGGCTATCAGAAACTGGATACAGGCTAAAGGGGGGTAAAAAAAAAACAGGGCTGTATAAATGAAGTTCAAAAATAGGTGGTGAGTTTTTAGTGGAATAAATACTTCCCTAGCAAATTTTAAATTTCAACTATAGGTCATGAAAGGAGATTAATGTGAAGCTTGATCATTCTTAAACAATAATATGCATATAAAGAAAGATAGTATAGCCTAGAGGGTTGTATACTCAACCATGCAGCATGCCAAGACAATTTTAAGCTCCCATTATAAACTATGCACTCATAGCAGCTATATCAGGCTAAAGGACCAATTACTACAACTTATCTTGAAGTTTTTGTGAAAGTCAAAATGGAATTTGTGTTTTATTCTGGTGAGAATAGAAAAAGCATAAAAGGCATTTCTGACTTAAATTCCATACTTCACTCATTGTCAGATCTTTTGCAACTGTTGAAGAAGCAGTTAAGCAAATTCAAGTGTTTTGGCTGCCTAGGTAGGCTAGTTTGCTTTATACAGGCATTTTAGCTAATATCTTACCTCATAATGGCAATTTTAAAAAGCATTTTTTTTTGCTCCTGTAGAATTAGAGCATATCTAAAATTTGAAGGATGTTTTTTACCAGACAGATAAAATTCTAGTTGAGTTACTTCTTGATATCTCAGAAAGAAGTTAGGTTAGGAAAATGAAACTTTCAGGGATGGGTCTACAGGCTAAAGTATATCCTGGGAAGGTATTTTAAAGTACCCACCTCCACTTCTTCTCCCTCTAGAGAGCCCTAAAATTTGACTCCATGACAGGTCTATACCTACTGAATTGACAAAACAACATTTTACCTTAATTTTCAGGTACCATTTGCTTTTTCTCTGCCTTTAGTTCTGAAAATTCAATTCCTGTTATTTGAGTAGAATTCTGAGCCATTATCAACATTTTTTTTTCAAAATTTAGGAAATGTATTTGCATATCTTTAAAACCTTATAAATTGGGATTGAGCAAAGTTTTTTCTTTTCCTTCTCCCTCTAGAGGGCCCTGACCTTTAAAAATGTGTGTGTTATAAAAGTGAAACCTTGCAAAATAGATCTTCTGCTTCGGTGCTTTTAAAAGCAGCAGCAATCAATAATGATGCTGTGGCTGCTATCATAATATTCCTGTTGGTTTCATCCATGCTTACAAAATTTTCAAATTTTCTGCCAAAAGGACAAGAATCTTTTCCCACTTTTCCCTCTGTGTGTAAACATAAATCCTGTCTCCGAGACAGGATTCCCGTCAAGTTTTCCTCTGCGTCTAAACGAGGCATAAGACGGAAACGAACCTGAAAAGCACAAATTAAAAGCAGTTGCAGTTAAGAGAAAACTGAAAATAAATACATATGGTACTGATTTTGAAAAAATGCCAAAAAGTGTCCTTTTTTTCAAAAAGTGGCCTTTTTTCACCCAATAGTGGCACGGTGTCACCCAGAGTGACAAAGTGTCAAAAAAGCACTAAAAGTGTCCCTTTGGCAACCCAGAAAAAATATATTATAAAATATAAATAAAGCTGATAATGATAATGCAGCACATCAGTGTTTCAAACTTTCTGTTCCGTGAATGTCCCCATGCACCCGAAAATTTGTCATTTTCAGCCACATTTTGTCAATGTTTGTCTGTAATTTATCCAAAATATGTCATATTTTGTCTATAATACATCTACAATGTGTCAATTTTAAAATAATATGACAAAATATGACATATTAGGCTCATCTTACAACAACAATTCTTTTATTGATCATTTTATCAGCCGGACTATTTCGCTGCCTTTTATTTCTGGTCGTTTCGAGTTTTACAGGTTCTTTGAACTATTTCAAACGACAGTTGTATTTGACATCTTCGATGAGATACTTTTGGGGAAAAGAGAGCTATTGGAGAGAGTTAGTTCCCCTTCTATCACTATTGTTTTTAAAAGAGAAATCAAACTTTTTGTTTCCAACAAAACTGCCAGAAAAAACTGGCATTGTTTAGCCAGTTCTTAGTTGTTGCGCTAATCTTAAGATTTTGTTTTATGATTGTTTTTTTTTATCGAATATCAGTTTAGCAGCTCTTTGTTAGTTCTGAATATCGGAAGAAAAAAAAAAATCCAGAATAGCATCATTAGTCATCTTGTAAACAACGCACGTTAGCCAATGTGTATTAGGTTCTCCCCTTTAAATGTGGCTTGACAGTTTGAGCATAATTTATACACATCTGTAACTGAAATCGAATTAAAAATTGCTAATTCTAGCTGCATGATCGACCAGACAACAACTAGATTCTATAAAATTTAACCTGTAAACAGTTGAGTGCTAACTGTACAGACCCCTCAAAATAGCAAATAACAAATAAATTATTTGTAAACTTTAATATGAACAATATTCTTTATTTTTGTGAGATCAATCTAGTTCCTCCTTTTGCATCTAATATAGCAGCACCGTTAGCATGACGTCATATTTAGTGATAAAATCATTTCAAGTTGTTTTAACACCATGGCAATGCAATTGTTATGACATCATCTTGGAATAAACATCATCAGAGTAAAAATGCCATGACGTCAGTTTTGCTTTATATGCTTTATATGGCTGGCGTTGCATTCAGTTTAAATAAAAATGAAGTTACAAAACATTATTATACCAGCCACGTTTGCTGGATTTGGTGTAGTTTATTTGGCAAATGTGTACAAAAAATTTTGCAAGAAGGAAGAGCCACTGAAAGAAATCAAGGCAAACTCTAAAGCAAAAATAGACGATGAAAGCCCCGGTGAATACTTCCAATTACAGAGTGCCAACAATGAAGTCCTGCAGAAGTTCCGTGTTCGAGCACGGATTGTTTCATATATCCGACAATTTTTGGATAGTTTGGGTTTCTTAGAGGTACAAACACCAATGATGAACACTGTTGCGGGGGGTGCCACTGCCAAACCCTTTATTACTCATCACAATGAACATAATTCAAAAATGTTCATGAGGATCGCCCCAGGGTTGTCTCTGAAAATGCTAGTCGTTGGTGGTATTGACAGAGCTTATGAACTGGGCAAAGTGTTCAGGAATGAGAGTACAGATTTGACGCACAATCCTGAGTTCACTATTTGCGAGTTTTATATGGCCTATGCTGATTATGAGGATCTGATGAGCATAACTGAAGATATGCTCTCTGGTATGGTCTTAAGCATTCACGGAACATTAAAAATAAATTACCAGCCAGAAGGTCCAGATGGCCCGATTGAACAAATTGACTTTACTCCTCCATACCGGCGAATGAAAATTATCCCTGAATTAGAAAAACGACTGGAAGTTTCACTGCCACATCCCAGCACTTTTGATACCCCTGAAGCTGTGGAACTGTTAGATCGACTTTCCACGAAACATGACGTGCATTGCCCACCTCCGCGAACTGCCGCACGATTGCTAGATAAGCTCGTTGGTCACTTTTTAGAAGAGGAATGTAGAAACCCTACATTCCTAATTGATCATCCCCAAGTTATGAGCCCACTAGCAAAGTGTCATAGATCTGCACCAGGGGTTACAGAAAGATTTGAGCTTTTTGTTTGCAAAAAGAAAATTTGTAACGGCTACACAGTGCTGAATGACCCTTTTGAACAACGAAAAAGATTTGATCAGCAGGCTAAGGACAGAGCTGCTGGAGACGATGAAGCACAAGTAATAGATGAGAATTACTTGACTGCCTTGGAATATGGCCTCCCCCCAACTGGTGGCTGTGGTATGGGTATTGACAGGATTGCCATGTTCCTAACAAACAGTACAAATATTCAAGATATAATGCTTTTACCTGCAATGAAGAACATGCTCAAGAGAACGGCCAACTGCATGGGGGAATAAAGAGCTGACATATAAAAAAAACCTCACCACCGCTATTTAACAACAGTTTTATTGATGCCCAGAAGAAAGTTGATATGAGCAATATTTTTCGGTGTGAGCTTTATTAGCTGGAATATTAACGGTGGAACATTAGATAAGATTACCCTTATCGAAAGCCTCATGCTATGCAATGATTTCGTTTGACTGCAACAACATTTTCTCTTTCGTGAATCTTTAAGCCTGCTTCAACTTGGCGACGTAATCAAAGTGTTCTTGGTTCCAGCCAAGGCCTGAGAATGAGGCAGACCCTTCGGTGGTGTTGTCGTATTTGTTAACAAGCATTTGCAACTGACCCTTTATGTAGAGGAATCTTTTTTTGTCACACGACAGTGGTTTATTCCTTCTACATGCCAATGGACTACTGGGACCTCGCGTGAGACGATAGATTTACCCGAGCCTGTGCCAGCTTTGAAAGATCCCTAAGCTCTTGTGCCTCTTTAGGTTTCTCCAAAGTGGTTGCTGGTGATATGAACTGTGATTTGTCCAATGCGGCCATCCCCAGAGCAAAACTTTTGCTTGCTGCATGTGTGCAGACTCAACACATTGACAATGACTCTTCATTCACTTATATTCATCATTCTGGTTCAACGTCATCCTTAGACCTTATGCTTTGTTCTCCTGTGTTTACTCCGCCTGAACCAAGCCATGTTGATTTTTCTTTTGGTGCTTCTGATCATTTCCATATCCTGAACAGTTTTGCCATCGACAGTTCCAGGGCCACGGTAGGAGTTGCAAATGGTCAGTAAAGAAGGAGTGGAATAAGACCAATTTCAAGTTTCAATTTTCATGTAATTTAATTACTTAAAATTATTATGGCCTCAGGAAAAGTAATGATCCCAGATACCAGTAAAGAACGGGTATCAACCTATCTTCTCAAGTCTCCATCAAACCACTTAAACCGGCTTAGAACCAGACAGCAAGAATTTTCTGGGACCTCCAGTATGAGTGGAAGATTTGTGCAATTCTAGAGTCATCTTGGTCACAATATGGTTTTCAGCGCTTGGCGAAGCACTTCTATCAACAAGAGTAAAAATCATGCCTAGATAGTCTCAAACCTATTACCTCCAACATTCATTCCTACAAATATTATGCTACTACGAGGAGGCAACCCATAGTAGATAAATTTACTAGGAATGTTCGTGCGTTTAATTATTCATTAAATTTGTTTCATGAATTTTGTTTTTTCTATGAAACACTCGGCAGAGCTTAGTCACATACTTTTTGCCAAGTTTAGAAAGATTGAATCCTAGCATATTATTCAATTACAAACATCACTTGAAATAACTTGACTTCTTTGAAATATCTATGAAGATACACGAAATTAGTTTTAAAGTAAAATGAGTACTCCAAAGAGTACTTCAAGGATTTTGGCAAAAATGTCGTTTTAGACTTATGAGGCAAGTAACAAATTCTGAAATCCACATTAAATAGAAAATAGACCTAAGAAAGCGTGCTTTTTTATCAATTCAATGTCATAATAAATAAAGTTTAGGGATATACTGAAGGCGCTGATAAACAAAATCAAATAAATTCATTTTTCTTTTCATTTAGACTTAATGACTTAATAATCATGAATTTATTTGAATAATCAAATAAATTCATTTTTCTTTTCATTTAGACTTGTTGACTTAAGATTGCTGCACTTCTCCAACCATTGTAGTTAGTAAATGGTGAACAAAGAGTGGATCTTTTTTGTAGAAATCAAAACAAAAAAATTAGATTCTCTGACAGTTTAAATTTTATATTATTGTACCTTTACAGGCAAATTCAAAATTTTTGCAACGCCATAAATTATAAGTTAACTGCCAGAGACCAAAATTTGTGGGTTTAAAGTCATATGTAAAAAATTTGTATACTTGCAGAAATATGTCAAAAACACATCAATAAAGGGAGAAAGTAGACCTACTGAAAAAGGCACCATAAAATTCAGCATATCTGTGAAGCTTTCAGGGTCGGTTTCAAGCCACCATTTATAAAATTACAGGGTTTCCCATTTTCATTGATAAGAATGGTTAAATATGCTGGCTAATTTTTCCTATTCTTCTTTTGTTCGTTCTTTTATTTCACCAGAAGTGATCGTACCATGCCTGTATTCATAACATACCACTTCTGGTTACATTTCCTGTACTAAAGCAACAATCCTAAACAATAAAAATTGTATTGTGGAGCAAGCTAGAAGTTGCTTCACAAACAACTTTATTTCTCATAAACCCTCATTAGCCAATTCCTTTATTTCAGGTATGTCAATGACTTAAACGCCATTCTTCCATTAAAGAGGTGGAATTATGTTGGCAGTCCGGAGTTATTCTCATTAAAACTGGTAGAAGAAACACCGTGGCACAATTTGGGTTATGATATAATGGCTGTACACACAAGATGGAACCATAGTGCAGTAAAAGAAGCCTTGGGAGGTGGAGACCCTGCTTTTGTCACGATGATTCGAGAGCCAACTCAACATTTTGAATCTCTTTATGGCTATTTCAAATTTTATAAATTATTAGGGAATATAACCCTACCAGAGGTTTTGGATAAATTGGAAGACACAAAATTTAAGCAGAAGATGAAATATTGGAGAATACAATATAAACATGTTTTGTGAGCGGGATGCCGCTTATAAAGCTTAGTTAATATGGGCACTTGTTCCATAAGGTACTGTGTTCCGTGTCTGCAATCTCTTCAGACCATATTGTCGCAACCTGCCATGCGATGTTCCCTGGTAAGATCTCCGACGAAGTGCCCCTATGTGCAAAGAAACTCATGTATCTGATCACAATGCACTGCATCCTTACTGTAAGCTATGCAAATGCCTGTGAAAGACATTCAGTCATATCTTGTACTAGAATATGACAAGAAAACCAACAACGCTGGTATAAAAGAGTTACATATACGTGTTCCATATTGGTCCTCATATGGAAACGAAATCCAGACTTTTATGCACAAGTTTATGAGCCATGCGACAAGTGATGATCTGTGTAGGAAGATTATATCAGCCATTGAGCAGAATCAGCTGCCACTTGAAAAACTGATCATACTTGGAAGTGATGGACCAAACGTCAATAAAAGTTTTTGGAACAATTTCAATGCCAAAAAAAAAGTTTCAGGAAAGGGAATGCTGAATATTTGTACTTGAGACATCCATATAATCCATAACGCTTTCTTGAAAGGTCTTCAGGTATTCGGAGAAGAAAGTTCCAACTTTGTTATTTTTATGCATTCATTTTTTGATGGCTGGCCTTCACGTTGTGAAGATTAATTGAAAGTGCCAAATGAGAGTAAGAGTGCCAGAGAATGCCTTCATATAGCATGTTCTAAGCCGCTAGCTGACGATCGGACGTACCCTTGCTAGAATCATGCAGCAGTTGACAACAATCTTAGAGTACTTCCTGAACTTCATGCCAAGAGAGAAAAAACTGAAGAAACTTCTGTCCACTCCCAAATTTCTGAAGATTGTGGCTTATATCAGAAGTGCAATGATGAAAGCCCAACTCGAGTTTGTTCTAGCCTTAGCAGAACTTTTCATAAGTTTCACCCAACTGTTCCAGAAAGAAGAGCCTCTCATTTATGTTCTGAACTCAGAGATCAAAAGACTAGTTGTGATGCTTTGCAGACAGGCCTTTACTCCAGATTTCGTGACCGAGATTGAAAATTTCTTACCAGAAATGTTAAACCTTGCTGAAAAATTTGCAGAAAAGCCCATAGTCTCAGAAAATATGGAACGAGCTTTCTGTGAGAAAGCAACACTGAAAGACAAGGCCATTTTCTATTTCAATTTGCGAAAACATTTTATTGCGGGTATTCGCCATATTTTGAACAAATGCCCTCTGGAAAAGGATGGTTTTCTAGAGGCTTTACGCTTTTTGAGTCCGATCAACATGAAGGATTTAAGAAGCACTGCAGACATAGTGGCTTTGGCACACTAGATTGTAATTGGAGCAAGCTCAGACGTCACCCAGGCTGACAAGCTGCTTTTGCCAACGGAAACTGGACCCCATGAGGACATTACTCGGGTCGATAATTTTTGGAGCTATTACTTTGGACTAGTGAATGAGCGCGGGGACAGCAAGTACCCGGAACTTACCAAGCTTGTCAAACCGATGCTGACGTTATCGCCTGACAGCGCAGATGTTGAGCTTGGGTTCTCGCGCTCTGGTAGGATTCTCAGTGAAGACCAGGTATTAATGTCTGAACGCATTCTGGATACAAGACTCATGGTATATGACACGTTGGAACTTTATGCAGGAAAACCAGAACAGTTTGTTATTACAAAAGAACTGTTTAATCCTGCACGTTCTGCACGGTCTTGGTATCAACAATATCTGCATGAAAAGAAAAAAGAAGAGCTATCCGAGAAGGAGAAGGGAGCTTTTGAAGAGGACAACAAGTGGAAGTTGCAGGAGGTCCATGACAAAAAGAAAGAAATAGAAGACCTGGAAAGCGAAAAGATAAACTTAGAGCATCAGAGCAAAGAGAAAAGAGAAGAGTAGCAGATACTTTACTTCAAGAAGCGCCCGATAGAATGAAGAAGGCTGCCAGGTCCAAGAGTTACATAGACATTGCCTTAGCTGTTTCTTTGCTCGAAGGAACTGTGAAGTCCAGAACAAGTGAAAGAGAGCAGATGGTGGAATCTGTGAGAATGGAGCAGTCTCTTGCAAAGATGAAAAACTGACCTCATATCGAAATTGATGCCCAAGAAGGAGCAAGATTGATTTTAGGTATTTTACCTGTATCAGTCAATCGTTGCCACAGTATATGTAGCTGATTAAAAAAAAAAAAAAAAAAAAAAAAAAAAAAAAAAAAAAAAAGCAGAAACTCAGGAAATGACGCCATCTACCACCGATCTGATCCTGAAGACTTCTAAATCCTATATTTAGCCTATATTTTGGCCCGACAAATCCTATATAAATAGGACTTAGCCTATAATCTGAAATGAACCGACCTGTCTGAACCCTGTAGAGTAGACATTTAAGAGGATTTGTTTCTCTTCTTTGGGTTGACTGGATGCCCCCTGGAGTAACTGGAAGGGTATCTTGATTTTCGAAAGCATATTGTCTAGCAGTGTAGCGTATAAGATTTTATTGGTCTTATTCCACTCAGTTCAGAGAGAGTAAACACAGGAGAACGAAGTATAAAGTCCAAGGATGACATTAACCAGAATTATGGATATAAGTGAAGGAAGAGTCATTGTCAAAGCGTCGAGTCTGCACACAAGCAGCCAGCAAAAGTTTTGCTCTGGAGATGGCCGCATTGGACAAGTCACACTTCATATCAACAGCAACCACTATGAAAAAACCTAAGGAGGCACAAGAGCTTAAGGATCTTGCAAGACTGGCACAGGCTCGGTTGAATCTATCGTCAGACGCGAGGTCCCGGTAGTCTGTTGGCATTTAGATGGAATAAACCACTATCGTGTTTACTTGCATGGCGACAAAAAAAGATTCCTCTGCATAGGGCTGGTTCCAAACACTTATTAACAAGTACGGCAACACCACAGGAGGGTCTGCCTCGTTCTGAGGCCTTGGCTGGAACCGGGAATACTTTGGTTATGTAGCCAAGTTGAAGCGGGCTTAAAGATTCACGAAGGAGAAAATATTCTTGCAGGCAAACGAATTCATTGCATAGCATGAGGCTCTCGATCAGTGGAATCTTATCTAATGCTCCACCGTTAATATACCAGCTAGCATTGCGTACATTCGTCAAGGTCATTGTTTAAGGATCACTGACCGTTAAGAATAATATATCGTCATTATAGCTCAAAAGTAATAGGTCCAACCCACGAAAAATAAAGCTCGTATCAACTTTCTTCTGGGCATCGATAACACTGTTGTTAAATAGTGGGGTTATAGCACCTTTCCAATACCTATATGTAAGGGAATGGACTTCTCAATTAAATCAGAGTTTTTACCAGAAAGTGACCAGAACCTTTACATTTAATCTCCGATACATGTTTCGAAGTGAACTAACGCTTTGCATATGCGCGAAATTGGTTGGTTACTCCTTGCTTAGGCCGACCACACTCCATCCATAGTCGGAGCCAGAACTTAGATCTTTGACAAGCTAGCACTAGATCAGGGTTCAGGGACCATGAAACTATTTCCCAACCAATGCAAACGCGACGAGAAGGTACTGCCACAAGTTCAGCATTACGAAGTTTTTTTTTCAGAACAGCAGACATTTAAGAGGATTTTTTCTCTTCTTTGGGTTAACTGGATGCCCGTTGGAGTGACTGGAAGGGAATCTTCATTTTCGAAAGCGTTTTGTCTAGTACTGTAGCGCATAATGTGTAAAATTTCCCCTGGAAATTTCACCCGCCTCCCGAGAAGGTTCTCCAAATCAGAATCCATCCCAAGCGAAAGTTCCTCCCTACCCCCGAAAAATGTCTGTGTACTTCCCAATAACAAATACTATACGCAAACAATGGGGAACTTTCATAACTTGCAAGCCTTTCCCCACGGACTCTGAGGGGGGGGATTTTACTCCTAAGGTCATAGTTGTTTGATGTTTCAATTATACTGAACAAAATTTCTTTCTCAAAATTTTGATCAGATAACTTTTGGAAATAAATGGGCGTGGGAGGAGGGCAAGTTGCTTTCAAATCTTTTGTCTCACTTAAAATGACGCTTGAACTTTTAGTTTCTTCCGATGTCCCCTCTCCTGATCTTCTAGGACCATTATTTCAGTATGATCACCTCTGGACAAAAAAAAAGAAAATACAAGAAATAAATACACGCGCATCCGTGATCTGCCTTCTGGCAAAAGCAAAATTCCACATTTTTGCACATAAGAACTTAAAACTTCCACGGTAGGGTTCTCAGGTACTCTGAATTTGATAGTTTGATTTTCATCAATGTTTCTTGTTTTTTTTAGGGGGTGTATCCCCCCCTCTATTAGAAAAATAAGACAAATTTTCTCAGTCTCGTAACTTTCGATGGGTAAAATTAAATACTGATGGGCCGTTACCGCGATCTGTTTGAAAGCTACCGTGCATATTTTGTTTTCTTAGCCACAGGATCTAACTGACATCCTTTTTCCATCCTACTCTTACTGACAGTTACACTGCATACTCTTCACCTTTTTAGGTCAGTTGCCTTAGAAATTATTTTAGTTTTTATCTTTGTTTTTCTTTTTCCCTTTTTCTTCTACTTTTCTTTTTCCAGTTTGCCTTGTTTTTATTATACTTCTCCACAATTTCTAAGTTTTATTTGGCTTTAGTTGAAGACCTAATATCTAGAGCCTGCATACTTGAGTTATTAAATCTATTGCGTGGAAAGTTGATAGTGAAAACAAGTTTAAGTGAGATATTTTTTTTTAATTTATCCGGAACTCTTATTACTAAAACTATTAAATGTATGCTATGAAATGAAGTTTTTTAGCTTTACTTTACATAGTCCATAAAAACGATTTACCTAGATGGTTTTAAAACACGACACTTTGCCTAGGTTACGTTATTACCAATGTTTAAGAAAATATGGTTTTTACTCGCATGATTTTAATTATTGTTTGAGTACTGAAAATGAAAAGCACCCTGAAGAGAGAAAGAAAGAGAAAGAGATTGAGAAAGTAAGAGAGAGAGAGAGAGAGAGGGGGTGGGGTTAAGAGGGATATAAAAAGAAAATGGTAGGGGGGATCTTTAAGAAAGAAAGAAGTGGATGAAAGGTTAAAAGAAAGAAGCAAAGGATTTATCGACTACTACGTTTCCTTTTTTTTTCAGTCATAAAAAAATCTTTTTTTCCTTGTGAATTTTTGTTTTTCATTGAATAAGGAAATCAGTGGTGTTGCCCTAACGTAAATCTGGTTTTCCTCCTACAATTCAGGGAGGGGTAGTGGTTCTGTATCTAGGGTTAATGCTACAACCATACATCTGGATTACACAGATAAAACTAAACGAAATAAATTAGCAGGTGGGGGAGTGGGGCGTGAATAAAATTTTCCCTAGGATTTACTGTCATTTCTCCAGGGGAGTAGCTCCAGCATTTTTATTGAGGGAAGGGTAAGAAGGGTCCATATCAGGATATTTAAGAGGCACCGGTTATATAATATGTTTGCCAAAATATTAGGGGGGAAGACAACTGCCCCCTTTCCACCGGCAAAAGGACAGCCCTGTAGTTCTCGATGGTCTTGATCTCTGTGACACCACTTGGTCACTCCTTCCGATCCTATCTGGCTAAGTGTGGGGTTTTAAAATATTTACTCGTTTTTTATTTGTGGCCTCTTTTTCATTCCTTAGAATTTACAGTCTAATCAAGAGAGAACGGGTATAGTTGAATTAGATACTATGCAAAGACTACAGAAATCAGTAAGAGAAAAACAAGATCTTCAGGAAAGAGTGAATATATTAACAAGACACCTGTCTCAAGTAGAGAAAGAGAAATGAGATATAAAAAGACAATCATGCTCCTCCAAAGTGAGTCTGATAAAGAATTAAGTTTTTTTTTTATTAAAATGAAGAATAATGATTATCTGAGAAATTCAAATATCAGTAAAACTGAATACATGTTAAAGTTAAATTTTCTCAACTGAAAGTAAGGAGCAACATCTAAACTTAAAACCAAAAAAATCATTGAGGGGGGCTAGTCTTTCCTCAATCTTCACTTTGTACACTAAAGTCCTAAATTTTTTATAAGCACTTATCGTTCAAGTTCATCAGTCCTTGTATTTTATGAGTCGTTCTTAAAGAACTGTGACAAAAGTCAAACATTAGCGTAAAGATCGAGAACTAAGGGAGGAGGAGTCCCCTCTCATGTACAAATAATTCCTGTTTGTTATAAGTTTTAATTTTGTTCCATACTTTCAGTTGAGAAAACATATTTTTCTTTATTTTATTTCTGACAGTTTTCAAACCATGCCAGGAAATCCCCCCGTACAGAAATTCACCTGAGAAATTTCCGCCGAAAAAAAAATCTTCCCTACGGAAATTTCTACCCCATTCTCAGCAGAAAATTTCCTTTAAAAAAATTTCTGGGTACCCAATGACAAGAATTTAAGATGTTTAAGAGAGAGAGAATATGTTTAGCTTAAATCAAGCAGTAAACAAAACAAATTAAGAAAAACACTAATTAACAAAAAAATTCTGAATATTTCAGCTCCACATCCGAGAGCCTTTGTCAAAGGTAAAGTAAAACAATAAAAGGAGAAAAAGAAGAATAACTTAAATAATAAAAAAAAAACAAAGCAAAAAAACAACACAACAAATAGGAGAGACTAAAAAAAGAGCAAAAGCCAAAACAATAAGTAAAAACTAACATTTAATAAAACTTCCTCAATTGAAGAATGAAACTTCCTCTAGGCTTCAAGATGTATAGTTGAAATATTTGGAATTTCTTTTTATTAGTTAATGTTTTTTGATGGTCTTTTTAAGTATGTTTTTTCACAGCTTTTTCCCCTCTTAAAGTTAACCCTTTTCCCCCTCTTAAAATTAAACCTTTTTTCCCCTCTTAAAGTTTCTTAGATTCTTGTAAATAGAATATCAGTGTCGTCTAAGAAATTATCCCTAAATGATGAATACTATATGTGAACTAATGGCGAATTGTGTAACTTACAGCCCTTTTCGGGGGCTTGTTATTGGACCATTCGAGTAAGCTGAACTGAATGGCCATTTCGAAGTCTTAATCGGATGTTTTTAGGGAAAAAGGGGCTTGGGAGGATGCTAGTTGCCCGCAAATCTTTTAGTCGTTTATTTCAAAGTCTTATCCGGATGTGTTTAGGGAAAAGGGGGCTTGGGAGGACGCTAGTTGCCCGCCAATCTTTTAGTCGTTTAAAAAAGGGCATTAGAACTTTTAATTTCTGTTCAAATAAGCCCTCTTCCCATATTTTAGGAATATTGGTTCGATACAATAGCCCCAAAAAATCATGCATCCCTGCTTTCTCCATGCAAAGTTTCAAAAATTCCATATTTTTGTAGATTGGGACTCTAAACTTCAACACTAGTGTTCTCTGATATTCCGAATCTGTTGGTATGTTTTTTGTTAAGATCCCTCGATTTTTGGGGATTTTCACCCCTTTTCCAAAAATCATGATAAATTTCTTGTGCTATTAGCTTTTGACGGGAAACATTAAACTTATCAAATTTAATTACTTTCATATATTTGTAATTAGCATAAAAGAAAATGTTTTAGTGTTTAATTTGTTATCGAAAACTCTTTTCTAGAATTTCGGCTACTAATGGGGTCAGTTCAAGCAGTTCCTTAATAATTCTGGTACCCAAGAAATTTCTATTTATGAATTTTTAATTATAAAATTTAATAATTTAAAAATGTGAATTAAAAAAGCACTTTTATCCCTGAAGCCTTGTGATATAACTAATATCTAGTTTTGTATTAGTTCGTATAAATTTCAAGTTGCAATTTGTATTTATTTTTAAAAGCAATGCATATAAAGCAAATACTGATTGGTAATTATGAGGCTTAGAAAATTCACTGAAGTAGTTTAAAAGACATGGCATAATTCCTTCATGTTTATGGGGTATTACCTTTACTTGCCCAAAGCGTTATGATAGGAAAACAGAAGTCAATAGTATATAAAAGAAAACTCGGGACCTCCATTGATGCACATTTCCAAGACATTTCCAAGGAATGTCCTTGGAATGAAGTAAGGGAGGAGATTACCATTAAATTTCATGTGAATTTGATGTGGGCTACATAATTCAACTAGGATGAAAGTGAAAACATCTTTTGATGTTTTTATACTTAAGTGTTCAATGCTTCGATTTTTTCTGGTGAAATAAAATTTTGTGGCCAAAATTTTGTCTAGCGAAAATTATGAGGCAGTCGATCAGCTGATTGAAGAATTGAAAGGCTGTTCAAATAGCCTCACAGTTTTCAAGGTCACACTTGGGTGAGGTGGCGTATTCATCCCATAACAAATAGAAAACCATTATTATTGACGGTTGTCTGTGGCATGGAATTTGAAGTATATTGCATTAACTACACACCAGCTATTAGGATGGCGATCAAGGATTGTCTTTGCGGGGATGGAGGGGAGGAGATACTTAAAGCTTCTAAAGTGCATTTTTAGGCTCCATTTCCAAGTATTTCCTTGCTTCATTTGGAAGAATATATTTGGGTTAAGTGTCCGACATGGGTGCAAACCTTATCTTACAGCACCTCTATTAAAACAGACATAGTACTTTCTTAAGGGAATGTTAGCTTTTAAATGCGGAAAAAGGAAGAGTAGACGCATGAAGAGTCGTGGCTTGATGAGAGGGACAGTCTCCAGCTTATTTACAAAAACTTTCTTTGGTTTCGAAAAGTATTTATTTATTTCTAAATGAACCTCTTTTACACTTATTTCCAAATGAGCCCTTTAAGGTATTGTTTATGATGTTGTTGTTATTTTTAGGTTGTTATTTTCAAGTTGTTTTATGGTTTTGTGCTTTTGCATTTTTGCACAAAGGTTAAACTACGGTGTAAATAGCAGGGGCAAGAGGGGAAGTAACCTCACTCTTGTTTATAATAACCTTGAATATGGTAAATAACATGACTTACTTGACTTGACTTAACTTTAGTCTCCTGCCAGGCACTGCTTGGCGTATAGAGTGATGTCTGCTTCCTCCATCCACTTTTGTCCATTGCAAGTATTTGTTCTTCGCCCTGTCTGATTTTTGCCATCGTCAAGAACTCGGACAGGCTGTCAGACAAACGTTTCTTCGGTCGACCCCGAGGTCGCTTCCAACCGACTTTGATTGGGTCGAAGTCGTAGATCGTCTTTGTGCGTAGATGTGGTGGCATTTGAAGCAGGTGCCCAAACCATAGTAAGGTTCGCTCGGCTGCTCGAGTCGAAAACCAAGACTGCTTTGTAAGCTGCTGAAGCTTCTCATTGCTGACGAAGTCGGACCATCGTAGGCCCTCGATCCTCCTCAGGCTCTTCACAGGAAATACGCCGATTTTCTTAAGGGTTGCAGCTGATGCTTGCTATGTCTCAGCTCCGTAAAGCATCACAGAGCCGACTAGAGCGTTGAAGATCCGCATTTTTGTTGTACGACTGATGTTTGGTTTTTGCCAGAGGTGACGATTCTGTCTGCCCATGACAAAAAACGCTTTAGATAATCTCGCTTGCAGCTCAGGGAGAAGTGAGCCATTTAAAGAAATTATGGAGCCCAGGTAGGTGAAGTCTTGAACAACCTCGATGTCAGTGGTGCTGCCCAGGCTAACTGGAGAGTTAACAGTAGGAGAACACGGGTCTATTGCCATAACTTTAGTTTTGTTCTATTTTATATGCAGTCCTACTTTGGCAGCCTCTTCTCGTAGAATTCGGAGCGCTTCCAGCCGCTGCTCCACAGAGTCCACCAGAATGGCCAAGTCATCGGCAAAATCAACATCTGTGATGGCATAATCTCCAAATTTGAGCCCAAAGCCGAGACGTGAAGTGGTTTTTGTCATAATGTAATCTAGGATGACATTGAAGAGCTCTGGGGACACTGCACATCCTTGGCGCAACCCTATCGTGATTTGAAAGAACGGGTTGCGCCGAGCATTTACTTGTACACAGCTCTCCTTCCCATGGTGCAGCGCCTTGAGAAGTCTGCAAAATTTCTCGGATAGGCCTGTCAACTGTAGAATCCGCCAAAGAACATTTTGATCAACTGATTCAAAAGCAGCACGGAGGTCAACGAAGGCAATAAATGCTTTCTTTCTGAACTCTGTGGTCTTCTCTACTATTATTCAAATCGTGAAAATCTGCTCGATGGTTGAACGATCCGACATAAAACCAGCTTGTTCCGGTCGCCGGATTTTTCGAGTGATGTTCCGACATCGATCGAGCAGGACCATTGAAGACAGTTTGCCAGGAACTGACAGTAGGGCTATTCCCCGGTAGTTGAAGCAGTTGCTTCTTGAGCCTTTTCTCTTCCATAAGGGGATGATGAAATCCTTCAGCCAATCTTCGGGAATTATCTCCATTTGTCAGATTGTAGAGAACAGGGACATGACTAACATGAGTGTCAATGAGTAACTAATAATAAGTAACAATGAGTAACATGAGTAACTAACATGAGTTTCAATTAAATAAAAACGGTTGTTTTCCCAATGAATAATAAAAGATAACAATATGATATAATGGATATGTAAAAAGATAATGGTATAAGATAATAAAACTTAAAACTAGCCGAAACTATATCTTCCTTAGCCCTTATTTCTAGGCTAAACATTGTGTTTTTCCTTAGTGGTTCAATATCAAAGGCTCAAAAGCAAAATTAATGTGGTGAAAAGTTAATTTTTGTCGTTCAAATTTACTGATGCAGTAATATTTTAGTTCAAATTTAGTGTAAGAAACATTAGCGGAACGAGAAGAAGAAAGGTGAGGGGGCTGCAGCCCCCTATTTAAAATAATTTTTGTTTCAAGCTTCTAATTGTTTTTTGATTTTATTTGAAAAAACATAATTTTTCATTTTGTTCAAAATATAATCTGTAACAAGGCCTGTAAATTTGCATTAGAAGTCCTTTTTGAGAATGAGGTATCGCACAACCAATGACTTTATTTTTAGGTTAGTTGGTCCTCTTAGTTAAAGAATTATTTCGTAAATGGTAAAAGAAACAGTTTATTTATTCAAATGAAATGTAATTGCTGGTTTATTGCCAGATCCTAGGCATTTGGGTGTACTTAGCCTGCAGGAAGAAATAGGGAAATTCAGTTAAGACCATCAACTTCATTTTTATGATTAGTTTCTAAATCAAATTTTTATCTTATGGTGACGATAGTAGTTTAATGATAATTTGAACTTATATTATTAAACATACATATAGTATGATGACAGTAGCTGACATTATTAATTTATTAAGCTGTTTTTCATGATATTTGGTAAATAAAAATATTGTTAAATACTCCAATTTATCATAGAAGCATGAACAAAGAAGTAATCCTCTGTTTCAATAACTGAAAGTGCTATTTATGAAGACTTCAAATATGATATATGATCAAATTGAAAAATATTCTTAAAAAAACTACATCTTTGGTCCCTCTGTAGCAGAGCCTCTGGTGATTCCCCCCATAGCTATTAGGGGCATCGACTCTTAATAATTCAGGGGATGAGACAAAATATATTTTTCAAAATCTAAGGGGTAATTTTTCGTTGAAATTTTTTTTGATGAAAATACCAAAATATGTTTTTTCCAATGACAATTGTGTTCTTTTTTAATCAAGTGGAGAAAAAAATCCTAGAAGAGAGGTAATTAACCATCTCCCCACACTGAAAACCCATGCCCCAGCTCTCTCATCGTTGCTTGTCTTTAAAGTATCACGTGTTCAAGAAATACGTTAAATTGAATGCATTAAATTGAACTGTCTCTTAAATTTAGTTTGATATAAACAGAGTTGGATCGGAAGAGGAGAAATTTCTTGTCCAGTCATTAAGACGAGAGATTGCCAGAATGGCAGATCGTTTTCGAGAAATGGAACGTGATCATACCGCATCCTTTGAAGAGATGAGAAAGCGCCACAAGAAAGAACGCATGCGAGATGCTGAGCGTATGCGAGAATTACAGATATCTGCACAGCGACAGGTAGAAGCTCGTGAAAGAGCGTTGAAGACACGAACCGAGGCTCTGGAAAGACAGGTATTGTCTCATCTTTATTTCAATAGTTTGATAAACCACTTCGTCTTTCTATACATAAATAAAATGAAAATAATGAAATATATAGATAAGAGGTAAACCGTTTAATCTAGACAGTTTTTCAAAGACATATTTTTCAATTGATATGAATGCTGTCAGATATAATGGGAAGTGATGTCTGAAGGAGTTCATCACGACGGCTAGCATTAACCTTGTGTAGAAGCTGTGGGCTCTTTGTATTTTCATTAGCTACTTTCTCCAGTTTCATAATTAATTAGCTAAAGAGCCAATTCCACCAAAAGACGCTTTCAAGGGTGGCTATGGATCTCATATGGTGAAGTAGCTCTGACAACAGCAGCAGTCCTAGGTCTAGAGTTGAACTCAATAACTTTGCTATCGGCCGTCAGCTTCTGCGTGACCGAGAGCTACTGACTCCAATGGGAGAGGGATTATCTTTGAAAAATAAATTGCTAGTTAATTCAATAATGACTTTGCTCTCTCCTTCAATAATGACTTCAAGAATGAGATAGAGGTACTTACGATTACTAGTTTGACATATGACACACTGGTGGTAAAGTGGGAGGATAGCTGGATAGCAGTATTGCAAATGTAGCAAAATATCACCTTCGCCTCTAGCCTCTAAAGCCTGTTGAGAGAAGAGTGAAGTGGGAGAAGGACAAGATGCCTGTTTATTGACCGAACCCTCTGCATCAGTCCTGTCATTGCACCGGTTTTTCGATCTCATTGCTCAATTTGTCGGCAATTATGCCATCAAAAAAAAGAGAAAAGGGCCTTTATTTGTATACATTTTAGATGTGGCAGTGGTGACTGTACAACATCCTCCCTCTAAAACATGGTAGTAGATATAAGAGTCCAGATAAACCTCATGGAGCTCTGGCATGATATCTAAAGGTCATTGCTAAAATAAAGCATGGACGAAGCAAAACTCACTCCTAGTCCTTTGAAGGAAAGAGACTGGTGCCTCCCACATCTAACTCCAGGTGCGAATGCATGGGACATTTTTTGGTGGGACGAGATAAGCATTGTTGATGTCAACGTGAAGCTTGCTGAGGAAGCCACTTAACTTTTACAAGAAGTGCGAGTTTTGCAACTTACCACAAGCAGCTTTAAGCATTTATGAACGATTGTGCTGCTTCTTTTTTTTCGAAAACCACTTCTTGCAACTTACCACACACAGTTTAAGCATTCATGAACGATTTTGCTGCTTCTGTTTTTTTTTTTTTTTCAAAAACCGCTTAACTTTTACAAGGAGTAAGAGTCTTGCAACTTACCACACGCAGTTTTGAGCATTTATGAACGATTGTGCTGCTTCTGTTTTTTTCGAAGACCACTTAACTTTTACAAGAAGTAAGAGTCTTGCAACCTACTACACGCAGTTGATGAGTTTTTAGTAAGTTTGTCTGAATTTAAACAGTGAGAAAATTGTTCAATTTGGATTACAATGATTCTCTTGGATTGACTGATACAGTGTATCTGGGGATGCTTAAGTGGGCTAGGTTAAACCTACCTTACTAAGATCTGCCCATAAAGTTGGCATTTGCTTGAAGCTATCTATTGAAATAGTTAGCTCATTTTTTTTATTTTTTTTTTTTTGGCATTGACATTATTAGATTCTTACTAATTTCAGCTATCATAGATGGCGTTCATTTAGACGTTGAAACGTGAACGTCGTTAGACGTTGAATGTTGAACCAAGTGACAGTGGCAATGGCTTCGGGCAATGATGCGGCTAATCAAAATGATGACGAAATTCTCTGTCCCGTTGCAAAACAAAAAAAGTGTCTCTATGTTATTAGGTTTGCTGAGAGAAGTTTTCGGAAATGTAAAAAAAAGTCCCTGGCGGGAAGTACAATGTTAAAGATATATGCGACCGGATCCTCGTTCTACATCAGAATGTTATAGAAGAAAACTCAGAACTACTTCGTAAGGAGAATCGCCACCTGCAAACAATTGTGAAACTGCAAGAACGTATTGGAGACCTAAATAAAACACCCATTTCTGTGCTTGGGGCTGCACAGCTGACTGTGACCTCATCCCGTTCGTTTGCATCTGCCTTACGTGGCCAAAACGTTTATTCGGTCATTCTTGAACCCGTAGAATATGACAAAAATAGTGATAAACGTCTGGGCCGAAATGATTTACAAAAGCTGACCAAAACTTTCTTACCAGGCTATCGATAAAGACAGTAAAAATTTTGCTGTGAAAAAGACAGTACCTGCGAAGAATGGAGAAATTATATTTGAACTGGGATCTGAGTCCGATGCAGAAGAGGTAATTTCTGCATTTAACAAGAAATTAGAGGTTACAAAATATAAAGCTGTGCAAGTAAAGAAAAAGATGCCGAGAATAATTGTATACGACGTCACGGAGTGTGAAGACGCCGATTCCTTCCGCACAGAGTTCTTGCGAAGCAACGATAATGTAAAAGACATGGTTGATCATGGTGAGCTACTGAAAGTTGTCACAATGTTGTGGAAAGATAGAAGCCGTGCTAATGTCGTACTTGAAGTTAGCCCCAAACTCCGCAAGTCCATCCTGTTAAATGGTCACGTGAAACTTGGCTTCTTGTTGAAGCACTGTGAAGACTATGTGTTCCTAATAAAGTGTTCAAATTGCTGCTTTTATGGCCATCGAGCAACTGAGTGCAGAGGCACACAGTGCTGCTCTTTTGTCATGGGTAACCATTCATTTGATGATTGCCCAAAAATATTTTCTGATCGCTCATCGTGCCGTGCTTGTCACCATAGCAAGACCATTGGAAGCCCACATGCGTCGTACGAAATTAAAAAGTGCCCAACTGCACAAAAGATTATAGCAAAACTGAAAGACAGGATTCTGTATCACGAGGGTCAATAATGTTGCAATCAGGCAGTGTAAATGATGTGAATAAATCATTGTCTTTCATCCCGATTAACTTGCAGCATTCTTTCCATGCAATGGTGCAGTTACAACAAACACTTGCAGAAAGAAAGCCAGATGTTGTTCTGCTGCAGGAACCCTATGTTAATAAGTTCGGAAAGCTTTCGTGTATTCCAAGAGAATACGGTTGTTTCTCAAGAATTGATTACGATAGGAGGTTTTTTAGTGCAGCTGTTTTAATTAAAAAATGTTATCGTGCAGATATTAACTATGATGATTCGTCTAATGAATGTGTAACTGTGTTTATTTATTTGCCAAGTCATAAAGTTGTTGTTTCGTCAATATATTGTCCCCCATCAATTCAGTCAGTATCTGATGTATTAGCTGTGACTAATGGGTTAAGCAATCCTAGTAATCATGTTGTTGGTAGTGACTTTAATGCTAAAAGCCCGATTTGGATGACAAGTTGCAATAGTGATCGAAGAGGAAAAGAATTAGAAGATTATTTTGCTAATAAGAATTTAGTTGTTATAAATGACCCAGATGTGCCGACGTATTACGTCGGCTCTTCTAGCCCTGATGTCACAGCTGTAGGTTCTAATCTAGTCCAGTTTACTAAGGATTGGACGGTTCTTTCGGATTCTCCGTCATTGTCTGATCATTTTTATATTTCTTTTATAATAGTGTTAGATGCTGTGCAAGGTGTAGAAACTTTCCCTCAAAAGTATGATTATAGTAAAACAGATTGGGGAATATTTAGTTCAGTTTTACTTAGCAGAATAGATGATGTGTATTCGCTTCCTGTGTCGTCTGTACAAGAGATAGATGTGGCTGTTGAAAGTTTTAGAAAGCTGATTTCTGATGCCAGTGCTGATTCGACCCCAGTTTTTGGCATTAAAAGATCAAAAAAGTATGCTAGGTGGTAGAATCCGGAATTGACAAGATTAAGACACATTTATAGAAGGAATTTGAGAATTTATAAAATTTTAGATGATTTAGAAAGTGAAGTAAATATGAAAAATTCCCTTAAAGATTATAAATATGAAATTGTAAGAGCTAAGAGAGAAGATTGGAAAAATTTTTGTGAAGAAAGAGCAAGCTTTGATCCATGGCAGACTATTCACAAGATATGTCGGTCAGATGGCGGATGTATTCAGCCTGTGCATGTGTTAAAAGATGATGGAAGCAGAACTTCATCACTGAATGAAGCAGGTGATGAACTTTTGGCTAAGTGGTTCCAAAAAGACGATAGTGTTAATGATAATTTGTTCCATTCTTATGTGAGACAACAAGTTCAAAATTTTGTTCAAAATGTTACTTCTGGAGTAGATGAAATTAATGCTGATGTTTTAAAAGATGCTATTGATTCTTTGAAAGCAATGAAAGCTCCAGGTCCAGATGGAATCTTAAATCTTGTTTTGAAAAAAAATATCAATGTGATAACACCGTCTTTTCTAAAAATCATAAATGCATGTTTAAATTTGTGTTATTTTCCTAAGGAGTGGAAAAAAGCTAATGTGATAATTATTTTGAAAAAAGGAAAGAAAAATGATGGGAGTCCCCGTTCTCATCGCCCTAGTAGTTTAATTTCGAATTTAGGTAAAGTATTTGAAAAAGTAATAATGCATAAACTGTATAATTTAAGTTCTGAAAAGAATTGGATTTCTACTTTGCAGTTTGGATTTAGTAAGGGGAAAAGTACAGTTGATGCAGTAGATAATGTTGTCACTGTTGTTGAAAATAATAATTTAAAAAAGAAATTTACTTTGTGTATTTTTTTTTCGACAAAAAAGGGGCTTTTGATAACGCTTGGCATCCAGGAATAATTAAAAAATTGATAGAAAAGAATGTCCGGGAAGTTTGATAAAATTAGTTTATAGTTATTTTAATGACCGTGTAGTTACATACCAAAATGAAGTTTCAAGGGCTCTGGAAAAATCATGTCCTCAGGGTGGAATTTTATCTCCATTTTTATGGTTAATTAATATAAATGATCTTTTGAATGAAAAAATTGACAAAAATTGTATTATACAAGCCTACGCAGATGATATTTGTATGATAATAAGTTCAGAAAGTATTGGTCAACTGGAGGAAATAGCTCAGAAAGTGTTTACAAAGTTTGAGGAGTGGTCTGCTAAAAATAAACTTGAATTTGATAAAAACAAAACTGAAGCTGTTTTATTTACAAATAAGCATAAAGTTCCAAGAATTACTCTGAAATTTGGTGGTGATATTATTGAAGTGAAAGAAAAAGTTAAATATTTGGGCGTTATTTTGGATAGAAAATTATTGTGGACAGACCATGTTGTTAGTAGAATTAATTCAGTTAAACAATATTCAACTCGTCTTTTATGCTGTTCCAGTTTGGATCGCTGCTCTTAAGAAAAAACATATTCTGAGAAAAATAAAATCAGCTCAAAAAATTTCGATGTTGACAATCTCCAAATCGTTTCGAAGTGCACAGTCAGAAGTAATAGCAGCCATTTCTGGTGTGTTACCTATTCATATTAGAGCTTATGAACTGACTGCATTAAGGTATGCTCGCAAAGGCCGCCCTCTTCATAGTATCTTTACAGATGAAATTCTTTCAGAATTGTTTGGACCAAGTATTTTTGATAATAACTTTATTTTAAACCGTCAGTTACTCAAATCTAAGTTATATGAAATGTGGTATAGCGATTTTAAAAACTCAATTGGCTATTGGCCAAGCTGTTTCTTTTCAAGTCCAAATGATTTCATTGCTGCTTCTTCTTTTGAGCCAAGATACCAGTTGACACAATTTATTACTGGCCATTGTCGTCTTAATGGTTTCCTCCATAGAATTGGTAAAGTTCCTTCTAGCTTGTGCCATTGCTGCAAAATTCTTGAAACTTGCAGCCATCTTTTATTTGATTCTCCTTTATATTATACCCAGAAAATGTTTTTGTCTTTGTGCCTATCTGAACTAGGTCTTAGCTTTCCTTTTAGTTTGAATTTGGTAGTGAGTAATAAGGATGTTAGAAACCTTGTTATTGTTTTTTTTAAAAAGAACTGGGAGATTAGAAATTTCGTAGTTGGTGTTCATTGGTTGTGTAATCATTTTTCTTCATTTATGACATTAAGATTAGATTGGAGTTTTTTTTTTTTTTTTTTTTTTTTTTTTTTTTTTTTTGGGGGGGGGGGTGCTTTCTTTTTTATGTCATGTAGTTTTAGTTTAGCATATAGTGTGAAATACGTTGTTTGGTTTACTCACGAATAAATACTTACTTACTTACTTACTTACTACACGCAGTTTTGAGCATTCATGAACAATTGTGCTGCTTCTGATTTTTTTTTTTTTTTCAACATTAAATCCTCATCTTGTAAAATAATTTTTTATTTCTGACATCACGAGGATTTTCATCAGTAAAGACTCGGCGCTTTAGTCTGAAAACTTACAAAAATCATTATTTTTAGTTTTGTTAAATATTTAATAGATACCAAGTACTTATATTTTATGCTAAATGTAACCCTTAGCAATTTTAGCGTACTTATGTGGTGAATTAAACAGCTTCTCATCATCTATAAAATTGAGAACTAAATGGATCTCATGATTCAGGAATTTACCAATTATCAGACTCGGAGTAAAAAATTGGTCGGTATATTCCGTCCCTTTCCTAAAACCGCTTTGTCTTACCTTTAAAACTTTATCTACAACATCTTCTAGTCAAACAAGCGTCGTCACATAAAGAGAAAGATCATAATAATACCTCTATGATTACTGCTGTGTTCCCCTTATTCCCTTCTATATAAAGGAGTCAACTTGACATTTTCCAACAATCAATAGGTGTTTCTCCTTTTTCAAGAATCATATTCATTACCTTCTGCACCTTATTTCGATCTTCATAACCACAATATTTTCAAAATTTATTTACTACGCTATCAATGCCTGTGCCCTTATAATTTTTCAAACCTTTTAGAGCCCTCAATAACGTCTCCTCATAAGCTACTTCTTTCTCCACTTCCAGATTGTTGGAAAATGTGACATTCTTCTCTATATTGAATCATACAGCTTTATCGCGGTTGAATATATTCTCGAAATAGCCTGCCCACCTGTCATTAAAGCTTTCCTCTGAGGCCCTGTTTTACTTTAAGCTAGAAAAAGTTTCGACTGGCCACCTCCTTTCAATTTCTGAACATGCTATTACTGTATCTTGCTATTTGTCTGGCTGTGTCTTCCAAGTCCTCGGTAATTTAGCCCATTTTGATTTCAGACCCTACATTTCAATACTTCCCTTATTTTCTCTGCTTCTCTTTTCATCCTAGTTTATTAGAATGTATCGCTCGTAACTTTTTATACAAACCTCTTTTTTCAACCGTTTTCTTGAACATTTATAGCAGCTTTTCTAACCTTTCCTGCTATAATATGCCATTTCACCTAAGTTTATGCTTCATCAACATAGAATATTAAGAACAATCCCACACAACAAGAACAATCCCCTCCATAACCTCTCCTGCTTCTTAGGCCAAATTTCGCTGTTATTTCAAGGGGAAATCATCATAACTCGTACATTAAAAACTACCTTAGACATCAGACATTTTTTTCCAATAAAGAGGGGAGATTTTTAAGAAAAATTGCGGTTGCGGGGGGGGGGGTATTTATTGATGACCAACAGAAAAAATCAGCAAAGAGAGGTCTTCAATTTAAATTTTTGCTCCATTAAAGAAATACTCCATAGGCTAGCTCCCATAACGACTATTACAAAGATAAATTAAAATCTAAACCTATTTTTAGCTGACTCCTTTACGAAAGAAAACTAGGATAAAAAACTACTACTCTAAATCAAATAAACATAGGTTTACGGTGAAAGAGATTATAACCTACATTTCCTTTTTTATTATTTTATAAGCATGTATCTTTTCTTCTATTGATGATGAAGTGCTGTAGGCTACTGTTGTAATATATACAGGCTACCATATTCAATATTTTCATGGTTTTCCTTGACAATTTTATTCTTTGGTTGCTGGTTTCAGAAAATATGCTTCGTACCTGTCAAGGACATGGAAAACACTTTAAATTTGGAATGCTTAAACTATTACCTTCCCCGCCTAAATTATTCTTTTAGCCCTGGTATTCCCATGCTGTAAAGATATATATATATATATATATATATATATATATATATATATATATATATATATATATATATATATATATATATATATATATATATATATATATATATATATATATATATATATATATATATATATGAGAGAGAGAGAGAGAGAGAGAGAGAGAGAGAGAGAGAGAGAGAGAGAGAGGGAGAGAGATAGAGAGAGAGAGAGAGAGAGAGAGAGAGAGAGAGAGAGAGAAACAGTGAGAGAGAGAGAAAGAGAGACTTTCTCCTAAAGCTATCTTAAGAGCTGATTAAAATTTTCCAATTTTTTAGACTCTTGAAGATCTACAGTTAAGTCGTGTTATGTTACTCGAAATATTTTTACCCTTTTCAATCGATACTATTTTTTGAAATCAAACTTTCCATTAATTCTAATCTTTGAGATCATAACCAGGTCTATGTGTCATGCTCATCAGTTTACTTTCTTTGTAATGGTCGTTGGGAATCTCGTTATCAACTTTGTTATTTTCTTGTTCTTATCGCTGTTGTTTTGTGAAGAATTGGCAAGTTTTTTTTTAATAAATCTGACGGATTTTAAGTTGTAAGCGGCCATAAGTTTAATAGCTAAGGTATGATGTATTTTAATTATTTTTTTTAAATTCACTAAATTTTATTGCTAGAACAACTGGAATCCCCATATTTCTGCAAGAAATCGAAGATTATTTCTGAGATGCTTGGATTAATGAAATGGTAAATTCTCTTGCAGGCTATACAAAATGACACTATTTCGGTGTTAAAATTGCATCTAGGATGTTAAAATTTTTACCAACTTAAATACTTAAATAGGTAGATTGCATTATTTTGAACGTATATCATATAAGCATGTATATTTCCTATAGTAAGGGGATCAAAGGAGGCCAAAAGCCCCTCTACCACCCCTCATACTTTTTAGATCAAAGACAAGTAGCTCCTTTTTGAGCGTTAATCGTGCAAAGATTTTCAACATGACTGGCGGTGCAAAATGGGCTCGTCACTTCTCCAACACCCTCCCCCTCTAAAAATATGTGGTTTGGACAGTGTTAAGTACGAAGTCGGTCTTGAATCCTTATGAAACAAACATCTCATACCAAAATTTTATATCTTCCTTCAACTTCAATCTGAGAAAATTTTGTAAGCCAAAAGTAGTTAACTTTATCACACACCGAAAAGGGTAAAACAAAAAAAAAAGGTTAAGAAAATGTTTTATTTCCAAAAGCCCTAAGATGTAATCAATTATTTTTTCTTCTTGCTTTCTCAGAAAATCCCGATTTTCAAAAATAAAAGTGAATGTCTTTGACCAAGCGCGAGACCTATCCACAGCGCGATGATTACTACTACTTCCAGAAATAAGGTTTATTTTAAATCGTCAGGTCTTCAATATAGGATATTTGATGGGAGTGCTCATTGCCAGTTAGGCAGTCTGTAGAACCAATCTTAAAAAGCATCACAATTTCAAGTAGGATGAGTGTACCAAAACAACTCTTGCATTGGTTCTGAGAATATATTTTAAAATTCTCTGGTTCTTTTTGATTAAAACAAATGATGAAGCAGTTATTAAGCGCCCCAGTTCCCATTTGGATTGTTTTTACCAAGATGATGAAATTATGTACATAATGTGTTCTTTGTCTCCTGAGTAAAGCAAGGGTCCGTGAGTCAGGCTTTTGAGACCGCTTCTATGATACATTATTATTATTGCTAAAAATTTGTAACCCATCAAAAAAAAAAAATACTTGTATGAAAAAGAGCCATAGGATAAAAAAAAAGAAAATTCATTTAACAACACATTATAGAATCACAGTATTCTACGAAGGTTCAGATCTAATGCTTCTAGCTCTGAATTTTATAATTCTTCTATCGACAGCTGATAAGAAGTCTGTGATCTGGTGCTTCTTAGATATGGTGATTATGTGGCACAGAGAGAGTCACAAAACCAATTTTTTATATCTATAGAAAGCATTTTCTATGGCTGTTTCACTAGCGTTACAAAGCTTGGCACGGTAGAAACGGTTCAAGCGATTCTGTTTGGTAAGAAGTAATATGTACGATGTCCGAGGACGGGAACAGGACTGTTGAATCAGGGACGACCCATGTTCATTTAACGTGAATGAGAAAGGGGATCTAGTAACATGATTGACCCGCAGGACGTGTCAATTATGCGATTTATGAGTCAAGTCCAGTCACGGCAATACCCTCACATATAAGTAGGCAGATCTAATGTCTTTTTCAGTCAAATAACTTCAGGGTTTTGGCTCTTTAGGAGTGCATTTATGCTACTATGACAAAAAGCCACAAATTTTACGCATAGACTCCAATAGCATTCCAGACTTTAAACTGGCACTCCTTTGCTGATACTTTGCACAATAAGCAGTGGTGCAGCTTTATTTTGCTGCCGCCATTCCTCGTGCCCCATTCACTTGCTAATTGAGTCATTCAATTATCGAATCGATTACTACTAACTCTGACACCCCATCGTAGCACAGAGCCTTCTGAGGCTAACACAGATGAGCCTCCTGCTCCAACCCACTCTTTTCCAAGTTTTACTCTTCACTCCTTCGCAGAACCTAACTGACCAAATAGTTGGGGAATTCAACTCCCTGTGTGCCTACTTGTTTTTTTTTTCAGTTGAGTCGTTTATGTGGTGAATCTATTTCTGTTACCACTTCTGACGCATCATTGCAGCACCAAGCTCCCTGAGGTCGACATAGATATACACACTCTTCTTTCAACTCATTTGGTTCCGAGCTGAATTCTTTTCTCCCTCGCCTTTACTTTGCTTACCCGCTCTTTTACTTAACTCACCCGTTACTTGCCTAATTAATTAAATCGTGAAAGTTAACCGAGTAGGAAAGTGACAAGAAAAAAGATTCTTTATTTTGATTGCAGCAATTGATGGAACCTTTATGTGGTCAAATTTATAAGTTGATCAGGTGCACTGAGGCTAACAAGTAAACAAATTCTCCTAAATTAATTAAATTATCCCTATAAATGAATTTAATGCAAATTACATGAAATACCTGCGTTACCCGATTTTGCTCATAGACAGCTTAATTATTAACTCTAAATGATAGAAATCCAAACATTCCCCAAGAACTCAAATATCCTTAGACATTCACAGAATATGTAGTTTCATAACTCCATCAGAGACAGAAGAGATACAAGAACTTGATTTGAACACCAAATCATGATTGCCCCCTTAGGGGCAACCTAATAAGAAATGACCCCCTACCCAGAATAACCCAAACTTAACTATACACAAAACGATACACAAACAAGTAATCAATTACTTTTTATTTGTTACAAACTTATAGACATATATTGTACACAGACACATGTTTAATCACAGCCAAGGTATGACAGGTTAAGTCGAGGTAGGTAAGTAGGACCAGTATATACAAATTTAAAATATGAGGCAAAATGAATGTACATTACAATAGGCTTTGACCAGTTGAGATTTGACAAGATACGAGGTTAAAAACAGGATATGAGAAAATACAAGCAAGTAGAAGTGATAAGCTTCAGCGTGAGTCCAGCCCCCCTACCCCTAGGGCCTGGATATTTTTAAGATTCTCCGGAAAAGACTAATACAAACTCACTTTTTTTTAAATACCCATCCCCCTCCCAACTAAAAATAAGGTAGTAGGTAAGTGCATGTATGAATGTCATGTAAAAGCCATACAATAAATCGGATCGCACTCTTCTAAAATGATGAGAAGTTTAAGTTACAATTATAATATGAGATAATAATATTGGCAAAAATAAAATATTAGCTTTATCAACAAGATTTAAATGTCAATACTTTAAAAATGGAAGATAGAAATCAACGATGAAATTTCCTCAGATGCAATGTTTTAACTGAACTAATGTATTTAATTCATGGAATCACGTGACTCGTAATCAATTGAATTAAAATATGTGACCCTTTCGATGAAAACATTCACATATCTTTATTTACCAGGTATGATGTTTACAATAACAGGCATACGAAATTATACAAGTGAGACAAAGTCAACCAGATTTAAGTTCCAATGTAAGAGGGGTTCCAAAATGAGTAAAGAACTCAAAAATGGGGGGAGTACATTGGGATCGCGTCAACCAGTCAAAACATCGAAGTTTCGTATTTTTACAAGGCACTAACGAACTTTTTTCTAAATAACAATGAAAGAAACTCAATGAAAAAATGAAAGAAATGAAATAAAAGTCAACGAGATCAGAGTTCCAAGAAAGATGAAACCTCTATGGAAAATACAACCAACAAAACAGCCTTAAAGCTAGAATTAATCATAAGACAAGAATAACACTCTAAACGGCTAAACTTTAAAACGTACCGCTTTTTGATTATCATCATGAGAAACTAAGGAATAGAAAGCACTGAAGGGTTAATCTGACACAACTACAATCAAGTTTCAAATAAGTGGGATATAAGCATGTTATTTTGCCAAACTACTATATTCAAATTTCCCTTTTCACTACTCCTATTATTTTATCACTTCTGTAATATTTACCAGTTATTTCTCTGGCAGGAATTTCTAAACAATAGTTTTGAAAAAACTTGGGAAGTACTGAGAGATCAGTGTAAGATTATAAAACTAGAAGTAATCCGTGGTAACAAAAGTTGCCAAAATGCATTCTATAAAACAACTTTAAAGCTGGTATTAAAAATAATAATAAAAAAAATAAAAAATAAATAATAATAAAAAAATAATAACTGGTAATAAAAAAATATAGTAAAAATAGTTTTGAAAAAAGTTGGGAAGTACTGAGAGATCAGTCTTAGAAATAAGATTATAAAACTAGAAGTGATCCGTGGTAGCAAAAGCTGCCAAAGATGCATTCTATAAAACAAGTTTAAAGCTGGTATCAATCATAAGACAAAAATACCACACTAAACGCCTTTAAAAAGTGTCACTTTCTTTATTATCAGCATGAGACGCTAATAAATATAAGTAGAGGTGTATCTTTACAAAGTATTTCACTAAATTATCATTTTGCTAGATCATACATTATTGAATCTCCTCGTTAATTACTTCCATCGCTTATTATTCATAGTAATTTCTCAGAAAAAAAAAACAATAATGCAAGATAAAAATGTACAGAGACAATAATAGTAACAAGAAAACATTGTAAAATAGAATAATAATAAGGTCACAGAAATAATAATAGTGGTACTTTTCAAAATCTGGGAGAGGTTGGATAATTACCGTCCCCCAATTAACATGTCTGAAACTATGAAAAACAAGGTCAAGCGCATATTACATCATTATTTTGCTAGGTTTTCATTGTAACTTCCTATCATCAATTGACTAAAGAAGGAAATGAAAAGGGAACCTGCTGATTTGGAATGAACCACTACTTGGTTTTTCTATTTGACTGAAACAGAACACTTAGTCTGGAGTAAACGTATGCCAAATACGTCTGTTAATTAAGGATACCCGGTGGCATTACCCGATGATTTCATTACCGCAGCTTAAATAAACCAAAAAAGCGGTTTCTTTAATAGGGTTAGTTGCTTTGGTGTCTAGCTCCTCCCCTTACAATTATGCTTGAAATATTAATGGGTTAGATACTTGTGAATATATTATTCTGGTTTGCTGCTTGCTACGCAGTCAGTAATTTTTGCTAACAAAAAAAAAACATTACAATAATACGAAGAATCCTCTCTTACAGATACGGTAAGAGCTAAGATAACCACAACAAAATTAGATGCAACGAGTCAGTGTTGAGATCTATTTTGAGATGTAAATTATTTCTTTTTACTAGCTTAAATATTAAATGGAATGAAAAACGAACAGTAATAAAAAAAAACAAAATAGTACAAACTATTTATTTTTAGGGGTTACCCACTCTCTACCATATGGTGTACATCTCGGAACGCCCTCTTTCCCATAGGCGTATTAATTTTTAATAGAATACACGCAGCATGCGTTTTGCCGAGATGCTTCTATTTTCTCTTCCATATCATCTGAGATGTTCCTAAGGCATCTCAAACAGACAAAATCCTATTTTGGTCTAATTCTCTATCGCCTCGTAATATGCAATGTTTTTTCTATATTATCTGCTATCTATTCAGGTAATATATTTATCATTCCATTAGATGATGTCTCTTCGCACCATGCATAGCGCGCACTACCTGGTATACCAGATGTTTGAGAGTGGACCACCCCTGTCATTTTAAATAAGAAAATACATTACTTCAAAAAACATATATAACCACAAAATCGAATATGTATTGGAATGATCAAATAAAACGGACAACTATAGCATTACCATACAATTAGGTTACGAAAAGAAATTTTCATTATAACAATGAAGGGAAGTTATAACAAAGACATCAATGGGTCTTATTGTTGTTATTTTTGGGGATATTATTACCCATCCAATCTCTTCTCATTTAGCTATGCATTCAGTCTGTACGCAGTTGTTGTGCCTTCAGGGGATGAAGGCACAACATTGCATCTGAGGAAATTTCATCGTTTATTTCTATCTTCCATTTTTAAAGTATTGACATTTAAATCTTGTTGATAAAGCTAATATTTTATTTTTGCCAATATTATTATCTCATATTATAATTGTAACTTAAACTTCCCATCATTTTAGAAGAGTGCGATCCGATTTATTGTATGTCTTTTACATGACATTCATACATGCACTTACGTACTAACTTATTTTTAGTTGGGAGGGGGATGGATATTAAAAAAAAAAGTGAGTTTGTATTAGTCTTTTCCGGAGAATCTTAAAAATATCCAGGCCCTAGGGGTAGGGGGGCTGGAATTTTTTTAGATGAAAATCCTTGGGGTCTATAGACAAAAATAAATCTCAATTTACATTTTACCCGCGAACAATAACATTTACTCAATTATGTTTATTATATATATATATATTTATTAAATAAAATATATTTATTTGAGAAAGCATCTATCACTACCACATTAAGATTATTACTTTATGTAAAAAAAAAACAAACTCAGAACTAGGATAGAAATGAAACAAATAAGTGGATAAGAAAATCAAAAGAAAAAATTAAGAGTACCAAATAACCAAGATGCTCTGTAATTAAAATAAACAAAAAATAGCTGACAAACGAAAAAAAAAGAAACACAGAGTTAGCAGAATAAGAAAGTCATCAGTTGAGCAGACCAGTAGAGTTTCTATCCAACGAATATTTGTTTCAAAAATTAAAAAATGAAGACCATGAAATATAATAAATTAGCTTTATAAAATAACATTCCAAATAGCCAGATAAGCCTTGAGATATTTTTCCTTCATATAAACAAAATGTTAGGTATAAAATAAAGATTTACATTCAATATTAAATAAATAATATATTAAAATTCACGGTATAATGTAAAGAAAATATGTGACAAGACTTTCAGAAAATTTGACAGAAAATACAATAGGTTTGACAGAAATTACGGAAATAAAAACAGAAAAATATGACAGAAAATACAACAAAAAATACAATAGGAAAATGAAAAGAATATGGATCTTTGGCGTTTTGCCTTTTAAGAAGAAAGAACTATCGTTGTGACAGCACAGCAAGAGCCAGGTCATAGCTACACCAGCTGATAAAGTGCCAAGATTTGTGAGTGACATGTGTTTTTTTATTGATGTTCCGAATGGGTCGAGCTTACATGCGGAGCCCCACAAGGTACGAAGCTCGCTAGTCTACTGTTTTTGGCAGTGATAAATTTCATCTTTTCCGGCTATGAAGAAAGATTTAAGTATGTAAACGACTTGTCAGTCTTACTGAAGTACGTTGTTGAGAAGTCTGAGGCTGTTTCCCAATTCTGTAACGAAATAATCAATAACTTTAAAGATGAATGTACTGCGAACAGCCTCCAAATCAACCAAGGAAAGACTAAAATCCTTCACTTTAATCCCCCGAAGAGAGACTTTGTATGCCCTCCTCCTCCTTATCCTAGTGAATCTTCGGCAGTAGTGCTTGGTGTCAAGTTTGGCATCGACTGCTCTTTCAGCCTTCATCTCGACACAATTATCAAAAGGCAAAGAGTGCGATGCGGACACTTATACTAATGCGTCGATTTGGTTTTTCAGTGGCACAACTAAGGATAGCCTATTGATTTAATCCTATTCAATTGATATAATCCTATACTATTTGATTTAATCCATTAAATTGATTTAATCCTATTCGTCTTCGGATTTTTTCGTCGTTTGATTTAATCCTTTTTTGTAAGCATAAGCGCCATTTAGTTTTATGACTACGAGAGATTGTGCAAATAAAACCGATTTGTTGTTTGTTCTTGTTGTTCGTTGTTGATTTTAACCTTAGCCTTGTACTTCATATACACAAAATAAAATTGGTTTGAGACCTACATTAAAAGCTTATATTAAGCTTATTTTCTTCCCAAGTATCATTTACCAATACTATGTGTTCGTATCTTTTGTCAGGTTCATAATTACTCTAATTACATAATTTATCCAAGTTTTCCAAGCTTCTATCTTTTCTAATTTAAAAACTATGCCTTGAATCTGATCCTTTACTCATAAGGATTTCCCTTGAGCATTTTTGCATTTATGCTTTATCCATAAGACTACATAATGAACGTTGGTATTTTTAATTTACCGGGCTATTTTTTAATGTTCGAAAATGTTTCTCTGATTTCTAGATTCCGGGGTTTAAAAAATTTTTTTAGAAAAACTATTATTAAAAAAAAATTACTTAAGAACTTGGCTTTGAACAGAAATGCGGGTGAATTTGGCTCAAATTCAACTTAGGGTAATTTACGAGAGTCAAATAAATTAAATTTCATTTCTCTCAATCCAATGACCCAGAAGTCAAGAAGACAAAGATATTTGCATCTGTAACTTCTTTGGAGAAAATCAGAGCAATAAACAGTATTTATTTTTGTATAAATGTCGATGTTCTATTTGTATTATTTTAGTTTATCTTCTAGGTCACAGGTCCGTCCCTAAGGTCTAAGGCATCTTCGGTCAAATACATAGTAGTATATATAAGACCGAAACATCCATTTTTTTGTGTATTTCATTGTCAAATGAGAGAATTTTCTTTATTGAACAATTACTTATACACATATACTGCACACTTTCAAACACCTTATTCCAAACAAGATCAACCGGGCCCATACTCTCATATTTTGACAGGACCGGGTAGGTTTCATCTCTTATGGATGCCAGCAAATATACAAATGTGCACAAATAAACACATAAAAAGCTTAAATTAGAATTACTAATCAAGAATAGCTTCTAAAATTTGGACCCCAGCTGAACCCCCTTCTCAATCTTGGGACAAAAGTAGTATTTCTTTAGAACAACGTAAAAAAAAAAAAAAAAAAAAAAAAAAAAAAAAAAAAAAAAAAAAAAAAAAAAAAAAAAAAAAAAAAAAAAGTCAGTACCTTTACGAATTGATGTTCCAAAAGCTGCAAAGCAGTCCACCTTTCATACTGGTCATGAGTCAGACCGTGTCCGATGAAGTCTTTTCCTTCTGCGCTAAGATTCACAGAAGGCTCGGGGTGCTCTCCCATTCCTACCCGGAACATTATGGCATAGTTACTCTCCAACTCAGGCAAGGGTCGCTGTAACAAATTACAATATATACAGTCTAGAAGGTGGTGCGGAAAAATCAAGCAAATCAACTTGGTTAAACGAAGCTTTATACTGAAATTCTGTATTAACCGTTTACCTTGTAATGACTGCATGCCTTTCAAGGAACAAATGCGCCACCGCACGGCACTACTACCTCTGAAACTGGGATGGCAGAAAAAGCTACCTTCCCATTGACCAATCCTTTCGGTCACTTAAAAAGGGCACTAGAAGTTCAAATTCCATTCGAATGAGTACTCACTCAATTTTCTAAGACTACTTACACTTGGAATTTTCGACTTATTATTCGAAAAAAAAACTCAATAAGAGATCTTACGATTTATTCTGAGAAAAAAAAGGGGAAAAAGGACAAATCTAATCCGTGATCAATCTCATCAGTAGGAAAAGACAAGTGGTGAACACCCAAACAAAATGCAATATAACTGCGCAACAAAAAAGTAAAATATAAATGGTGAGAAATTTAAAGTCATGAGAGAAAGAATAAGATACAATAGGATATCACTTATTCTTCGAAATTCAAGTCAAAACATTTATTGAAAAACAAGATTCAAGCTTTAATAGGCATGGCCCAAACATGACATCACTAAGTAAAAAAAAAAAAATAAATAGAGGTCACAACTATAAGTTTTAGTCAAAACTATAAAAAATACTATATATTCGTTAAGCATAAAGCGCTGAGATCTGGAGTAAACCAGCGTCAATTTTGGAACTTTCACAGCCACTTCTCTGGGGAGTCGGGTTCACAGAGGGACAAAGGGAGGCAGGAGAAAGTTATTGTAGATAGGCTGGAGGGTGAAGGTTGAACCAAATTACATGTACAGTTTTTTCACGACGGACCAAGTTTAAATACCTCTAGATAAAAATAGTAAGGCAATGGGAAACTTTCGTAGATGATTTGTATTGATCTCTTCTGAGCCAGTTCAATTAATTATATTTTGAGATTAATTTTTTTGAATTTATTTTAGTTTATCCTTTGGCAACCGGAACTTCCTTAGGGTTTTCATCAGTTGGATAGCATCATTTGCCTTTTTTTAAATTAAGAATTAATGCAAACGCCAACATAGATTCTCAACACTTCCATATAACAGGCCAACAATCCAATAAAAATGCAACTTAACAACACACAAAATGTCAAAATTAAAAAATGGTAATATACACTATTTATTCTAAAAAAAAATAATACAGTGGTCAAAGTTGATCTTTAAGAAATGGCTAAGAGATGCCAAGTTAATAATCAGGTAATTTACGATCAAATTACGGAATAAAATTGGAAAAAAGAATATAGCATGAAACTAACAGTAAAGAGAGAAAAAGATATGATATTACTTAAAATAGCTAATATAACGTCCAATGCTAATACTTTAGCATAATAGTCCAAAGTATTCAACCAAAACCGAAGACATTTGGTTTCTATTGCAACAAACAGTATTGCAAGTACAAATAAAGGTTTCTCATTCTGAATTTCTTTTATCTTTAGACAACTATTAAATCCTTCAATCGTTCCAACCTTATTTAAGATTAAAAAGTATTGGATGAAAATAACTCTCTATCCCATGCCCTCTTTCTCCATCTGGCCCTTCTATACAGGGCCAGGATACCTAAAAAAATTTTGGGAAAGCCATTTTGTGGCCTTATTCAGCTAAACGGAGGAAATCGCTTTCCTATTGCTGGACATAATGAAAAAAGTGCACATAAAACTTGACCCATGCTGAGCTAATAGGGACCGTCATTCTGGCCTAATTTCCCCCAGAGCTATATCTAAGGCGGGGCCAAGTTATATAATGATTAAAACAGTAATAAAATGTAGACGGAGCTTTCTTCACGTCGGGTTGTACTTATCTGCCAAGATAACTTTGGTAGAGTTAAGGGAGACCACAATTTGGCCTTTCTTTTGAATGGCTATATGTAAGTGAGATTACATTATGATGCTAGGGATGGCAAGATTTTTATCCTAAAGCTCAAATTAAGATGACAGCTGTGTGAATGAGGATTTTCAAGCTTGCAATAATGAAGGTGACAGAGAATGGGCTTTTGGAAGCATAATGAATATCAAACGAAATTTGAACTTGTTTTTTAAGGAAGACATGTGAAAGGTCTCCTTCATCTGAAGGCGGAAAGATTAGCAAGAAAAAGTTTAAAAAGAAACACTTGATAACATAAAGAAAGAATCCCGAAAAAAAATAATGAAAGAAAGGGAGAAAGAAAAATTGAGGGAGGGGGGGAGGGAGGGAGAGAGATAGAGGTAGAGGGGGGAGGGGGAAAGGAGACAGAGAGATAGAGAGAGAGAGAGAGAGAGCATACCTTTCCTGTAGTCATTTCTACAACTACACAACCAACTGACCAAATATCAGCAGCCCGACCGTGGCCACTTTCAGCAGTGGACATAAAAACCTCGGGAGCCATATAAGCTAGAACGACATTGGAAACATAAAAGTATAATTAGCAAGGAGCCTACCACAACAGAAACATGAAAGACGGACAGAATCGAGGGACTAAAAAGAAAGGAGAAATAAAAATACGATTAGTTTGAATTAATCTGCATTTTCATCATCATCAACAGCAATTGCTAAAATTAGATTAAAACTTGCACTTCACAGCAAATACTGAAAATCAAAATCAATGTTTTTAGCAGAGAGATAGATTTTATAGATTAAATTTTTATATATATACAATAGATAAGATTTTACAGATTAAATTTGTTCCTAGACACATGAATACTGAAACCTTTAGGTAAATAGTAAAGAGGGAAGGGGAGGGGGGAGAATAGTAAGAATTGACCATTACAGTGGCACTGAACTAAAATACGGCAAATCCCTTAGCATGGAAACTTCTTGTCATCGAGTAGTGTTTGCATCAGGTAAGTAAGGTTATGTGATTGTGCTTACGGTCGAACTAAGGAAGGAATCGAATCCCCTTCCTAAAACTGTTCCTCTCTTAAAACTCCATCCATATTATTTCTTGGCACCGGTGTCAATTAGAGGATGGGAACAGGGCTAATTTTACCCTTCCTCTTATTTGAATTTTTTTTCGGATTTTCATACATAATGTTTTTTCTGGTATTTTCATTGCCCCGCCACCACATAAAAAATAAACAAATTTATCCGTCTCCCCCCATTTCCATGAATTGACACCACTATCTACTGGACATATCATCATGTTAAGTAATTTGCTTCCTAAGGAAATGAAGCTAATGCCGAACAAATTGTCACACTCATCCCTTCATGCAATTTATTACCACTACTACTAGTACGAAAAATTCATTGAAGCACCAAGCCACCTGAGGCCAATACAGCTGCGTACGCTCCTTTCTCATTCTGACCTATTTAAAGTCACCCTATTTACAACATCCCAAGAAGTTCCCATTTCCCTTGAATCTTTCCTTACGACATTCTACTACCCCACTTAGGGACGACCTACTTCTCGTTTGACCATAGACTGTTGGCTGACAAGGACTATGTTCGATAATCTGTCATTTTTCATCCACAGAACACATCCTAGCTTTCTCAACTTTTCTCTCATTACAACCCTAGAAAGCGGGTGAACCACGTCAGTCAATCTCGCACCCAAAATCATCCACAGGCAATTTCTCTGGAAAATATCAACCAAATCCAACTCCGTCTTTGGAGCACCCACACTTTAGGACCGTACTTGCTTTCTAACCTTATCACGGTTTAATACAATTCCAAAACTGACTGCCCATTTCTCTTTAGCACTTTTCTTATCACTAAATGAGACTCCGCTCCTAATTTTAACTGGGAAATTTCCAAACTGACCTCTCACTCTCCACTCCCTAACTGCCGACCAAACATCTTATTATTATGCCGTTAAGATGCATCTTCCAGATCCTCAGCATTTTCATCCATGGCTTTGAATTCACATCTCCTTAATTTACACTTTGATACCTTCTATTCTTCCCTCGCTTTCCTTTAATTCACGTAGATCTACCATTAAGAAGATTCTCGTACAAATACTTTCTCTCTTCTACCGAGTTTAATGTGTCTTCACTAATATTCCTAGCTGAAAATCTATCTTTCCTCTCTATGACATTATCTACTACTTCACAAACTTCTTTTTCTAAAAATATTCCATCCATTTCCTACGTTGTCAAATTTAAAACTATCCAATTTCATATCCAACTGTTCTTAAAAATTACTCTTAAATTTTCATTTTAAACTCTATCAATTTCATAACAACCCGAAAAGCGATTATTCCTCCAAAAATTTCCGCCTTTAGTTAACTCGTAGACACTACAAGAATAAGATCTTTATTTTTTACATCAATAAAAGCCTAGAATCAATAAAATCAGTAACCCATATGCCATAGTATATTGTGTCAATCCTGTCAGTCTTTGATTTACAACAACATAATCAATAAGATTGGTCATGTTACCATCAAGAACGAGAAAGCAAGATAAGCTAGTTCCCGTTAAAGCAAGAACAAACCGATTTGGTAATTCTTTCGTCCCGGTTTTCGTCAAAATGCACAATAAGATTTAATGTTTATAGTTTGATTTATATTTACAAGTGCAGTTTGATTGGGAATGTGTTGTAAAGAAACGCAAATCAGCGATAGCTGTCAAGTTTGTGCTATTAAACCTGTCTACAACTACTACTGCTACTACTACTACTACTACTACTACTACTATTGTAAAAAAAAATAATAAACAAAGACAGAACGATAAAACGTAACCGAAGCATATCTGTGACATTTGAAAAGAATTTATATGGTAATCTTTATCAGTGGTATCAACCTAATCTGACGAATACTTTAAATCTTTGTAACTAAGGACGCCATCAAATGAGGTGCACCATCAAAAATATTTTTCTCGGCTAAACAAAGCGAGTTAGCTATTTGCCATTATCAATCACTACCACAAGGTAATCCATAGCAGTCCTGTCGGTCACTTGTACTATATTGTTTGTCATCATCAATCAGTCAATCAACTTATTAACTTCTGATAACCCCTAAAGAAACAGTCTGCAATATTTTCCAGTGAGGCTTCACGGCCGGGCTAAAAAGCAGTAAAATACCAAGAAGAAAATTACTTACTCAGAGTGCCCCGTTTTATGGGGGCCTGAGTAAAAGCAAAGAGTCGTCCATGCATTATTTTTTTTCCCCAGCCGTGAGGTCGTAGAAACTTTGACGGGACTAATTCAATTGATAAAGTTCTATTGCCCTTTGTATAGGTCCAAAGTTATTAGATTAGAGGAAGATACAGTTTTTTTGCAAAAAAAACTGCATTTGTTTTTGCATCGCATAAAGAAAAGAATACAAAAGAGAAAATCGTGCAAAATCAAAATACTTAACACCAAAAAATGCGAAACCAAGTCACTTTCCCTTTTTTCCCTAATTGTAGGATTTGCAGCTAAATTGTTGAAAAGGATATTCAATCTGTTTCCTTTGTCTAATACTATCCCCTATTGAGGAATTATAGAACCAGGTTGAATGACAGTTAGGACACTGGACCTCCCCTATCTCGTGTGCCAAAAAACCCATAGCCAACAGCTGACCAGCAAAGGTGTTGTGTGATTAAATCTTGACTTTCATTCATCCTGCACTCTGGCTTATCTGTTATACCGTCGCCCCATCTGATTAATACTCAAAATCTAAATAATTAAGGATAACATCAAACAGAGAGTCTTGAGATGTCTTGCTAGAACACTACCCAGTTACAAGGTTTACAATTAAACTATTGGCTAGAATACTCAATTTGTCTTTATTTATTTTGTTTTTGATTTTGTTGATTTCTATCCCTAGTTTTGAAGATCTGCACTACTTAGGTGGATAGCAAATACTTAAAAAAAATAGAACTTGCCTACCTTGTGTTCCAACAAAACCATGCAGCTCACCAGCAACGGTAGTATGGGATTTAATCTTGGTAGCACAGCCATAATCGCCTAGCTTAAGACAATTGCCCTCTTCAGTCAAAAATATATTCGCGCCTGTAATATATCAACAGTTAATAGAAAAAAAATAATGAACAAAATCATAGACACGTATCAGTGCCATATTATATGTATAGATGAAATTAACTATTTTATTTTCTTCTGGACTAACAGTGATTACTTATAAAAGTTACGTTACGAAGCTTAAGTTATGTTACGGGCTTTCAAACTACATTCGTTATTTCCAGTGGCTGGTTAAACAACGTTACGTTACGTATAAGCCAGGATTACAATGTACCATTTATAGAAAAGGATCGAGGCATGTTTTGAAAAAAATACAATCTTTCCTTTTTTCAGCGATTCTGAAAAGACGATTTCCATTGTAGTTTTCATTGTAAAAATACCGCAAAAGATAAAATAAAATATAGTTTCGGTTGATGGATAACGCTGAAACTTGGTTATCGAATGACAGGATCAAATGAAACAGAATTTTCTTTTTAACGTTCAGGTAAGGGTATTCTCTATTTTTTTAAGCATACCTTAAAAAACGCGGAAAATCAGCTTGAAATAAATATCATTTGAGCGATTTCGGCAGCTTTGGAAGTTCCCTGTGGAGCCACCCAATTTGATGGAAAACCCTACCAACAAAAGGGACATAAAATTTCATCGTCTTTACAATCTAGAATCATAGTCAAATCAAAGATTTTCCACAGCTCTCAATGGTGGGTAATCTCGAAGGAGAATTCCCTGAAAGACCCTTTGTCTTTGAGAGGGTTAGCCGATGATGAGCTGACCAAATAACTAATATAAAAGAATCCCCCTTAAAAAGATTAAAAACCATGCTTATAAAAACAGTGTGTAAGCACTGGGTTCTTCTTGGGTCAATAATCAAACAGTTCGTGGTAACGAACTGTAGTAAGGAGCGACCCAGCTCAATATTAACCGAAACTCTAAAACGGAATTTTGATACCAATACTTAAATCAAAAGAATCACATTTTAATGCTGTTTTAAATAAATAAGTTTCATCAACTTTAGTCTTACCCATCAAATGTTACGACCCTGAGAAAATTTGCCTTATTTTAGAAAATAGGGGGAAACACCCCCTAAAAGTAATACAATCTTAAAGAAACTCGCACCATCAGATTCAAAGATCAGAGAAACCTATTGTAGACGTTTCAAGCTCCTATCTGAAAAATGTGGAATTTCGCATTTTTTTTTTTTTTTGCCACAAGACAGATCACGGATGCGTGTTCATTTGTTTTTTGTTTTTTTTTTCCCAGGGGTGATCGTATCGACTCAGTGGTCCTAGAATGTCGCGAGAGGGCTCATTCTAACCAAAATTTAAAATTCTAGTGCTTTTTTAAGTGACCAAAAAATTTGGAGGGCACCTAGCCCCCTCCCACGCACATTTTCCCCCCAAATTCACCAGATCGAAAATATGAGATAGCCATTTTGTTCACCATAGTCGAAAACCCAAATAACTATGTATTCGGGGACGACTTACCCCACCCCCCACAGTCCCCAAGGGAGGGGCTGCAAATTACAAATTTTGACCGTTGTTTGCATATACTGATGGCTATTGAGAAGTGTACAGACATTTTCAGGGGGATTTTTTTTGGTTGGGGGGAGAAGTTGAGGGAGGTTACGTAGAGGATCTTTGCATGGAGGAATTTGTCATGGGAGAAGAGAATTTCAATGAAGGGGGCGCAGGACTTTCTAGCATTTTTTAAAAAAACAATGAAAAATACGAAAAGTTTTTTTCGAATGAAAGTAAGGAGCAGCATTAAAACTTAAAACGAACAGAAATTATTACTCATATGAGGGGTTCACCTCCTCGTAATACCTCGCTCTTTACGCTAAAGTATTTTTAGTAATTTGAACTATTTATTCTACGGCCTTTGTGATTCAGGGGTAATTCTTAAGGAATTGGGACAAAATTCATGTTTTAGTATAAAGAGCGAGGTATTGACGAGGGGGTGAACCCCATCATTTACGTAAAAAAAACATACGGTAGTAGAATTACGTTACGTAAGTTAATTGGTAAATTACGTATATTAATTACTAATGAAACCGTTCGTAACAAATTAAAAGCTCTAGTTGCCTTTTTAAGTAATCAAAAAATTGGAGGGTAACTAGGTCTCCTCCCCCGCTTCTTTTTTCTTAAAATCTTCCGATTAAAACTATGAGAAAGCCATTTAGCCAAAAAATTAATATGCAAATTTCTTTTTCATTATTTATGATTTTATATCGCTCCTTCCTGTCGCATTAAGTTTTAATGTCCCTCCTTAATTTCAGTTAAAAAACTTATTTTTGTTATTTAATTAAAACTTAAAACGATAATAAAATATTACGTATACAAGGGGTTTTGTTTCCTCCAAAATACCTTGCTCTTTATGCTAAAGTATTTTTAGTGATTTCACCTCCCCATATGTCAACCTCCCCATAATCCTCAGGTTAGGTGCTGTAAGTTAGGCAATGTGTTCATTGTTTATATATAGTGCTTGTGATTTAGAAAGACATACACATTTGAACTTTATTTTCCAAAAAGACGAAGGGAATTAAAGTGAGCCTTTGAGAGAATGTTGAGGGTAGTATTCGACTAAATCAAAACACGTTATGTGTATAAGGATTATCAAAGGGTGTAACTCATGAATGGCTGTGTATATTGATTTGAAACTTCTAAGAAATGATAAGGGAGATGAAACTGTAAAAAAAAAAAAGGACTGATCAATGTACTAATGTACTATGTACTAATGTATTATACTGCATTAGTAGCAGTATAATACCTCTCCTCGATACCATGCGCTTTACGCTGCAGTTAGACTGTTTGTCCCTTTTTTTTCAGAACGACTATTAAATACAAGGGTAGTTTAATTAAAATGAGATGTTTTTTAATTGCTTAAAAATTGGGTTTGGGGAGTGGAGTGTTCTGGGGGGGAGCAGTCCCTTCACATGCGGAGTGGTTTCTGTTCGTTATGGGTTTTGGGGTTGCTTCTTACTTTAGATTAAGAGACTTGTTTTTTTATTTGATGAATCAAAAGAATCTACTCTATAATGATTCCAATGATATGAGTTTCATTATGCTCTGATTCAGCGAATTGGAGGACTCCAATACCGACTTGCTGCAAAATAAAGATGACATGGACTAAAGCTTGTGTGTGAGAAGGGAAATTATAGAACACATAATCCGCCCATTATAAAAAATTATTAGCAAAGGTTAACTACAAGCTTCCTTGCACCGCGAGAGATTGAAGCAGAGTACTCTCGAACATGAAGCTTAGCCTTTTCACCTACACTGGTACAAGGTGAGTAACTTCGTCATTTTGGGAAATGATGGTTAAACTTTTGTATCGATTTTGCTCTTGTATTTAGTGAAGTTATCAGACCTGGTTTATTTTGCTTTTTACCTGTGTACCGCATTAAGCCAGTAAAAAGAAGTGGGTCTATCCATAAATTAACTCTAGTGGGGAGGGGATAGGAAGCTAAGATGAAAGAAGTTGTTATTGAGAGAATTCTCTTGCCTTTCTTGTTTTTTTTTCAACTATGCTGGGATTGGTAGTACTCCAATCAAGGTTAATAGTTTCTTAGACCACAGTGCCCTCCTTTTAATGCATTAATTTTGAAAAAAACTGCATAAAAAGCAAGTTTTTTTAAAAAAAAAGTAAAGGCCATATTAAACTTAGTATCAGAAGAAATAGAAACCTACAATAACTCAAGTTCAAAAAAAATATAAATTACTATTAAAGAATATATGAAAACTAAAATGAACAGAAATTAAACCATCATAGCAAAATAAAAAATAAGAAATTAAAAACAATCATAACAAAAAAAACATTCAAAAGGTACTAATATAAATGAATAAGAAAATCTCAAAACGAGTAAAGCATAAGTTGAATATGCAAATCATGATTAAAACGGACAAAAGTATTTTGCTCTGAGGCTGAGCTGTAAGTTACAGACTTTGTATTGTTTAGATATAGTACTGGTTAATATGAAGTGTGCAGACGTTTTAAGGGGGACTTATTCGCGTTTGGGGTGGGGTGGATCGTTGGGAGGTTTAGGTTCCCCACTCCAAACTTCCCCCAATGTGACCAGATCCGGTCAGGATTTAAAATAATTGCTTTGATACACGATATCTTTCTAAATATCAAATTTCATTGAGATCCGATCACCCGTTCGTAAGTTAAAAACACCTCATTTTTTCTAATTTTTCAGAATTAACCCCTCCCCCAACTATCCTAAAGAGAGCAGATCCGTTCCGTTTATGTCAATTACGTATCCAGGACTTGTGCTTATTTTTCCCACCAAGTTTCATCCCAATCCCTCCACTCTAAGTGTTTTCCAAGTTTTAGGTTTCCCCCTCCCAAATCCCCCCCCAATGACACCAGATCCGGTCAGGTTTAAAATAAGAGCTCTGAGCCACAATATCCTTCTAAATATCAAATTTCACTGAGATCCGATCACTCGTTCGTAAGTTAAAAATACCTCATTTTTTCTAATTTTTCAGAAATACCCCCCCAACTACCCCAAAGAGAGCGGATCTGTTCCGATTGTGCCAATCATGTATGTGGGACTTGTGCTTATTTTTCCCATCAAGTTTCATCCGATCCCTCCACTCTAAGTGTTTTCCAGGATTTTAGGTTTACCCCCTCCAACTCCCCCCGATGTCATCAGATCCTGTCGGGATTTAAAATAAGAGCTCTGAGGAACAGAAAATATTATGCATATAAAGGGTTTCGTCTCCTCCACTATATCTTGCTCTTTATACCAAAGTATTTTTAGTAATTTTAACTATTTGTTTTACGGCCTTTGTGATTCGGGGGTCCCAAATAATTGAGATGAAATTCAAGCTTTAGCGTAAAGAGCGAGGTATTGACGAGGGGCCGAACCCCCTCATATACGTAATAAAATATACAAATATAAAAGTTCGTTATGTAAGTTAATTCGTAAGCTACGTTAATAAAAACGTTCGTAAAAAAAGTTCTAGTTGTATTCTTAAGTAACCGAAAATCGGAAAGTAGCTAGGCCTCCTCTCCCACCCCTTTTTTTCAAAATTGTCCGATCAAAACTATGAGAAAGCCATTTAGCCAATAAAATATTGATATGCAAATTTCGTTTAAAATATTCATGTGCGGTGAGCCAAAATAAAAACAGGTATTAATTCAAAAACGTTAAGAAATCAAATAAAAAAAAACAAGCTTTTTTAACTGCAAGTAAGGAGCGACATTAAAACTTAGAACGAACAGAAGTTATTCCGTATATGAAAGGGGATGTCCCCTCCTCAACACCATGCTCTTTACGCTAAAGTTTGTTGATATTTTTTTTTCAAGTAGAGTTGTGAGAAAGAGTCAAACTTTAGCTTCAAGAGTGAGGCGTTGAGGAGGGGACAACCCCTTTCATACACGGAATAATTTCTTTTAGTTTTAAGTTTTAATGTCACTCCTTACTTGCAGTTGAAATAAAACTTTTTTTATTTAATCAAACAGTTCGTGGTAACGAACTGTAGTAAAGAGCGACCCGGCTCAATAGTAGCCAAAACTCTAAAAAATGGAATTTTGATATCAATACCTTACATCAAAAGAATCGCATTTTAATGCTGATTTTAAATATATAAGTTTCATCAAGTTTAGTCTTACCCAACAAAAGTTACGAGCCAGAGAAAATTTGCGTTATTTTAGAAAATAGGGGGAAACGCCCCCTAAAAGTCATAGAATCTTAACGAAAATCACATCATCAGATTCAGCGTATCAGAGAACCATACTGTAGAAGTTTCAAGCTCCTATCTATAAGAATGTGGAATTTTGTATTTTTTGCCAGAAGGCAGATCACGGATGCGTGTTTATTGTTTTTTTTTTTTTTTTTTTTTTCCAGGGGTGATCGTATCGACCCAGTTGTCCTAGAATGTTGCAAGAGGGCTCATTCTAACGGAAATGAAAAGTTCTAGTGCCCTTTTTAAGTGACTAAAAAAATTGGAGAGCACCTAGGCCCCCTCCCACGCTAATTATTTTAACAAAGTCAACGGATCAAAATTCTGAGATAGCCATTTTATTCAGCGTAGTCGAAAAACCTTATAACTATGTCTTTGGGGACGACTTACTCCCCCACAGCCCCCATGGGAGGGGCAACAAGTTACAAACTTTGACCAATGCTTACATATAGTAATGGTTATTGGGAAGTGTACAGGCGTTTTCAGGAGGATTTTTTTTTGGTTGGGGGAGGGGTTGAGAAGAGGGGGATATGCTGGGGGAACTATCCATCGATAATTTGTCATGGGGGAAGAAAATCTCCATGAGGGGAGGATTTACTAGCATTATTTCAAAAAAATTAAAAAAAAAAGTGAAAAAGTTCTTTCAGCTGGAAGCAAGGAACAGCATTAAAACTTAAAACAAACAGAAATTATTACCCATTTGAGGGGCTCACCTCCTCCAAATACCTCGCTCTTTACGCTAAAGTATTTTTACTAATTTTAACTATTTATTCTACGGCTTTTGTGATTCTGGGGTCATTCTTAATGAATTGGGACAAAATTTAAGCTTTAGTGTAAAGAGCGAGGACCTGACAAGGGGGCGAACCCCCTCATATATGTAATAAAAATATGAGAATACAAAAGTTCTTTACGTAAGCTAATTTATAAGTTACGTAAATCTTTTACTAATAAAAATATTCGTGAAAAATTAAAAGTTCTAGTTGACTTTTTAATTAACCAAAAAATCGGAGGGCAACTAGGCTTCCTCCCCCGCTCTTTTTTTCTCGGAATCATTCGATCAAAATTATGAGAAAGCCATTTAGCCAAAAAAAAAAATACAAATTTCGTTTTAATTATTCCTCTGCGGAGAGCCAAAATCAAAACATACATTGATTCAAAAACGTTCAGAAATTAAATAAAAAAAACAAGTTTTTTTAACTGACATTTAACTTAAAACGAACAGAAATTACTTCGTATATGAAAGAGGCTGCTTCCTCATCAACGCCCCGCTCTTTACGCTAAAGTTTTTTACTGTTTTAAAAAGAAGAATTGAGAGACAGAGTCAAACTTTAGCGTAAAGAGCGGGGTGTTGATGAGGAAGCAGTCTCTTTCATATACGAAGTAATTTCTGTTCGTTTTAAGTTTTAATGTCGCTCCTTACTTTCAGTTAAAAAAACTTGTTTTTTTTTTAATTTAATTCCAACAAAGGACCGGTATTGTTCTGTTATAGTGCCCATGTTAAGTGCTTTATCTAAGTAGCACCTGTTTTGCTGACTAGTCCTTCTGAAATGTCACAAAATATGATGAAAATATGATACTTAAGAAACTTTTTAATACTTTAGAAACAAATTTGGGCAATATATTTCCACACTAGGAGGGTTGAGGGTAAAGTATAACGGGTCTGCATGCAAAATATGTTTGATATAATTATTCTACATATTATGAAGTAAGAATTGTTTTCTAACTTCATTCTGTCCGAATATTCTACCCCCCCTCCCCTAATGGGCAAATATATAGCCCAAATATTATATTTCCCATATCTTCTGTCATTTATCTTTATCTTGCCTCACACTAAGTTGAAAGAAAACAACGAAGAAACTGCTTCGACAGTGCGTCAATGAATGAAGAACTTGACGTAGGCAACATTACTAAAGAATTATATAAACAACGTAAGCACTGGGCAACGTGCATAACTGAGCAAATTTACAGTGAGGAAAAGTTTAAGGAAAAAAAAAAAAAAAAAAAAATAGCGTCACAAAACACTGTTATTTTTATTATTTTTTTTTGCTTGTTTATATTTAGCAAGGGCCCTTAAATAAAAATCTAAATATTACTCTTGGAGATATCCTAACTTAGGATATTTGAAATTAATAAAAAAAAATTAGTGTAAAGTTCTACCTTCGAGCTCTCTCTGGCACCGTCAGGGATCGAACCTCGGTTCCCACGATTGGCAGGACCAATTACATCCGCTACACCAGTACCAGAGTAATCAATAAAATTGTTTTAAAACGTTGTGATACTCGACGAATCTCAATTTGCTCATTAATTACTTCGTGTTGTCCTGTAGGTTCAAATCTTAACATCGGCACCGGCCGTGGAGGGGGAAGGAGGGCGGCACCCTTCCCCTGGAAATGTGGGACTGTAAAGCAATTATAAGGAAACAAAAAAAAAGAGAGCAGAATAGGGAAAACCATAGAAAATTGGGTGTTACCCCATTGTTGGCTGCTTGCCAATAGATTTTGACACTTAATAACGCAAACATAAGTTCTAATTTGTGATTGAGTGACCCCTTTACAGTTTTCAACAACCATTTTCTTTTATATATATATATATATATATATATATATATATATATATATATATATATATATATATATATATATATATATATATATATATATATATATATATATATATATATATATATATATATATATTTGGCTGATGTAAATAAAAGAAAATTAATACCTCATTGTTGGTCGCTTGCCAATAGATTTTGACATTTAATAACGAAAATATAAGTCCTAATTTGAGATTGAGTGACACTCAAGTTTTCAACAACCATTTTTTTATATGATTTGGCTGGAGAAAAAATATTCATTAAAACCTCCATAGTAATGAATGGAAGTAAAGAACAATCCTTGTCAATAAAGAAAGTATAAGATCCTAACTATTGATAACCTTCAATCAAAGAATTAGCTTTTGATAGTGATCCTACATATTTATTTGTTTATTAGTAATTAGAGTAGTTATTAGCATAAGAAAGTTCGTATAATTACAGAAATTTTGTTAATTATAGCTATAAGGGTAATTTCGGTAAAAATATGCCGTCAGCTTTTGCTTGCATTGCAAGAGCACCCATGAGCTGATTTGTGAAGCCATTATAATCAGATAGGCAGATAGATATCCCTTTGAACGGAATGTTGGGAATTTCTGTATTTTTCCCCCTGAACAGATACGTTTTTACGTTTTATAATCATTTTGATTCAGGAGTGATTATATTTATCTAGTTGTCTTCCTCCTTTTTCTAGTGATAAATCCTTCTTGACAACAAGGAGCATTTTGTATATTACGCAATCCTTGCCCCGGAACTGTAGGAGGCTGGATCAGACATCTTGACCTTTTCAAAATACTGATCTGTATATTGGGGAGAAGGGATTCAAAAAGACCAGGGAAATTTGTTGCATTTCTACATTTCTAATACTCTTCGTCATTCCCTGAAAGTTTCAACTTAGTAAGTTTCAACTCGCGAGAGACACTTTTTCCAGGCAACTCCGAATGGCTTAGAAAAAAATAATAAGAAGGAATACCAACAGATATCGAGAAAAAAAAATCACCCCTGCCATTTATTTAGTGTTGAATTGTGATTTATTTATTTTTGAGTTTGATTATTCATTCATTGAACATCTTATGCCGGATAGGCTCTCACAAAGTTTTTGCCAAAACAAGAATCAGAATTGACAAAACAAGAATCAGAAAGCAAGGCTTACAGGTGGTTGAAAGCATTAAAATACAAGAGCTAAGAGCTCATATGGCACTTGTGACAAGGCGAGAAGAGCTAAGAGCCAAGAGATCATATGGTATGAGCTTAAACAAAATTCTATTAATCAACAGATTGATTTAAAAAGGAATATAAGAGGCTTAATGCCGGTCAAGATTTAAAATAAGAGCTCTGAGTCACAAAGTCCTTCTAAATATCAAAATTCATTAAGATCCGATCACCCACTCGTAAGCTATAAATCCCTAGTTTTTTTTTATTTTTCCTCTCTTTTTTGCCCCCCAGATGGTCGAATCTGGGAAAACGACTTTATCAAGACAATTTGCGCAGCTCCCTGACACGCCTACCAATTTTCATCGTCCTAGCACGTCCAGAAGCACCAAACTCGCCAAATCACTGAATCCCTCCCCCCAACTCCCCCAAAGAGAGCGAATCCAGTAAGATTCTGTCAATCACGCATCAAGGACATTTGTTTATTCTATCCACCAAGCTTCATCCCGCTTCCTCCACTCCAAGTGTTTTTTCAAGATTTCCCCCTCCAACTCCCCCCAATGTCAAAACCTCTGGTCGAGATTTGAAATAAGAGCTCTGAGACATGAATTCCTTCTAAAAATCAAATTTCATTACGATTCGACCATCTATTCGTAAGATAAAATTATATTTTTCATGTTTTCCAAGAATTCCAGTTTCCCCCTCCCACTCCCCCGAATGTCACAGGATCTGGTCGGAATTTGAAATTACAACTTTAAAGCACAAGATCCTTCTAAATATCAAATTTCATTAAGATCTGGTCACCCTTTCGTAAGTTACAAATACCTCAATTTTCAAAATTACCCCCCCCCCCAATTCCACCAAAGAGAGCAGATCCGGTCCAATTAGGTCAGTCACGTATCTTAGACAGGTTTCTATTCTTCCCATCCAGTTTCATCCTGATCTCATCGCTTTTAAGTATTTTCTAAGATTTCCGGTCCCCCCAACTCCCCCCCCCCAATTACGCTTGATCCGGTTGAGATTTAAAATAAGATATCTGAGTTAAGAGGTCCTTCTAAATATGAAGTTTCATGAAGATCCGATCACTCCTTCGTAAGTTAAAAATAGGTAATTTTTTCTTATTTTTCAGAATTACCCCCCCCCCCCCCCAATTGAGCGGATCCGTTTCAATTATGTAAATCACGTATGCAAGACTTCTGTTTATTTTTCCAACCAAGTTTCATCTCAATCCCTCCAATCTAAGCGTTTTCCATCATTTTAGGTTTCCCCACACCAAACTTCCCCCAATGTCACCAGATCCAGTCAGGATTTAAAATAAGAGCTTTGAGACACGATATCCTTCTAAATATCAAATTTCATGGAGATCCAATCATCCGTTCGTAAATTAGAAATACCTCATTTTTCCTAGTTTTTCGGAATTAACCCCCCCCCAACTACCCCAAAGAGAGCGGATCCGTTCTGGTTATGTCAATCATGTATCTAGGACTTGTGTTTATTTTTCCCACCATGTTTCATCCCGATCCCTCCACTCTAAGTGTTTTCCAAGTTTTAGGTTTCCCCCTCCCAACTCCCCGCCCCCGTCACCAGATCCGGTCGGGATTTAAATTAAGAGCTCTAAGACACGATATCCTTCTAAACATTAAATTTCATTGAGATCCGATCACCCGCTCGTAAGTTAAAAATACCTCATTTTTCCTAATTTTTCAGAATTAACCCCCCCCCCCAACTACCCCAAAGATAGCGGATCTGTTCCGATTATGCCAATCATGTATCTGGGACTTTTTCTTATTTTTCCCATCAAGTTTCATCCGATCCCTCCACTCTAAGTGTTTTCCAGGATTTTAGGTCCCCCCCCTCCAACTCCCCCCAATGTCATCAGATACGGTCGGGGTTTAAAATAAGAGCTCTGAGACACAATATCATTCAAAACATCAAATTTCATTAAGATCCAATCACCCGCTCATAAGTTAAAAATACTTCATTTTTTCTATTTTTTACGAATTAACCGGGTCCCCACTCCCCCCCCCCAGATGGCCAAATCAGGAAAACGACTATTTCTAATCTAATCTGGTCCGGTCCTTGATACGCTTGCCAAATTTCATCGTCCTAGCTTACCTGGAAGTGCCTAAAGTAGCAAAACTGGGACCGACAGACAGACAGACCGACAGAATTGGCGATTGCTATATGTCACTTGGTTAATACCAAGTGCCATAAAAACAGAATTTTAGTCTTGATGAAACTACCCATCAAAAGTTACGAGCCTGAGAAAACTTGCCTTATTTTAGAAAATAGGGGGAAAACATCCCCTAAAAGGAATAGAATCTTAATGAAAATCACACTATCAGATTCAGCGTATCAGAATATCCTACTGTAGAAGTTTCAATCTCCTATCTACAAAAATGTGGATTTTTTTTGCCAGAAGACAGATCACGGATGCGTGTTTATTTGTTTGTTTTGTTTTTGTTTGTTTTTCCCAGGGTTGATCGTATCGACCAATTGGTCCTAGAATGAAGTGATAGGGCTCATTCTAAAGGAAATTAGAAGTTCTAGTGCCCCTTTTCAGTAACCAAAAAATATTGGAGGGCACCTAGGTCCCCTCCGACGCACATTTTTCCCAAAAGTCACCAGATGAAAATTTTGAGATAGCCATTCTATTCAGCTTAGTCGAAAACCTAATAACTATGTCTTTGGGGACGACTTAATCCCCCACAGTCTCCGGGGGAGGGGCAGCAAGTTTCAAACTTTGACCGTTCTTTACATATAGCAATGGTTATTATGAAGTGTACAGACGTTTTCAGTGGGACTTTTTCGCATTGGGGGGGATGGGTCGGGAGGAGGGGGTTTCGTGGGAGTATCTTTCCATGGAGGAATTTATCATGAGGGAAGAGAATTGCCTTGAAGGGGGCGAATGATTTTCTAGCATTATTTAAAAAAAATGAGAAAATAAATAAAAAAATTTCACCTGGAAGTAATGAGTAGCATTAAAATTTAAAACGAACATAAAATATTACGTCTATAAGGGGGTGATTCAGGGGTCATTCTTAAAGATTTGGGATAAAATTCAAGCTTTAGTGTAAAGAGTGAAGTATTGACGAGGGGACAAACCCCCTCATCTACGTAATAGAAATGCATAAATATAGAAGTTCGTTACGTAAGTTAATTCGTAAGGTACGTACGTTTATTACTAACAAAAATGTTCGTACAAAAAAAAAAACAGAAAATATAGTTGCATTTTTAAGTAACCGAAAATTGGAGGGCAACTAGGCCTCCTCCCCCACCCCTTTTTTTATCAAAATCGTTCAATCCAAACTATGAGAAAGCCATTTAGCAAAAAAAAACTAATATGCAAATTTTGTTTTAATTATTCATGTGCGGTGAGACAAAATCAAAACATGCATTAATTCAAAAACGTTCAGAAATTAAATAAAAGAACAAGTTTTTTTTAACTGCAGGTAAGGAGCGATATTAAAACTTAAAACGAACAGAAATTATTCCGTATATGAAAGGGGTTCTCCCCTCCGCAACACCTCCCTCTTTACGCTGAGTTTTTTTATTGTTTGAGAAAGTAGAGTTGTGACAGAGTCAACATTAGCGTAAAGAGCGGAGCGTTGCGGACGGGAGAACCCCTTTCACATATGGAAGAATTTCTGTTCGGTTTAATGTCGCTCCTTACATGCAGTTAAAAAAAACTTGTTTTTTTTTTTACTTAATACCACACAAGGTTAGGTCCTTTGGTAAAGCCTTCTATCGGCTAAATATTTCTATATTTCTATCTATATTTCTATCGGCTAAATTTCTATCGGCTTCTTTGTAATCTACAAAACTGAGGACTAGATGGGTTTGTTGATGACTCAGGCACTTCTAAACTATTAATCTAAGAGTGAAGAATTGGTTGATACATACTCTCTCCTTCCTAAAACTACATTATTATCCTCTTGAAATTTTACCTAAGCCATTTCTAAGTCTAAAAAGAATCATCATGCTTTCTAAAGTCAAACGTATCATCATACATCCTGCAACGGGAAATCTAAGATAATTTTAATTCCATTTCTTATCTCTTGATTCTGAGCTTCACCCCTTTACAATTTTTTCACTATACAGAAAAATAACTTACGACTGCTTCTGGCTTAAAATCCTCTTCATAAACCGACTTTTCTTGACTGGAGATGTTATAGCTTTATCCTCTTCCAGAACATGACGCAGTTCAACGTCCTCGGAATCACTAGCCGTTTTCTATCGCATGGTTCGAGCTCACCTAAAAAAAAAAAAAAACAAAAACAAAAAAAAAAAAAATGGAGAAAAAAGTATCGGATACACCATACCCAAACACAGACTATTAGCAGCGTATACTAGTCAGTGTATTATTTGAACTTTTGATATTTCACCATCTTGAATGACATTTTAAATTTGAAGTACTTTTACTCAGTCCAAAAAGACGAGGGAGATACCCAGTCTTCATCATCTGGGTACATATTGGAGCACCACTTTTGGCACACTTCCACCAAACATGGTCTACTTTTGGTCATGCGCGGCAAACTTCCATTTACGTTTTTCTTAAGGTGAGCAGACCCTTGGTTTAAGTCTTAGATCTAATTTTAGAGAATATCAAGAATTGAGACTCAAACGAAAGTTCCTACAAACCGTGTTTATCCTTACGCCATGCTATTATTTCATAGGCTTCAAATTCCATAGGTCAGGGTTGGATAATTGATCCCTGCTTCCAGGGTAAATATGCCATTCCACACTATCATAAATAGATATATTCGAAAAAAATATCACGGGAAGAAAAAAAAGTTTAATATATATGAGTCCTAAAAATAGTCTTATTATGGCCGAGGGACCCACACTTTCGGGAACCACGTTCACCAGGTGGTGTGGCGGAAAGGTGCCAAGTGTGGCGAAAACCATGTCGGGTGTAGTAGAAGTGTGCGGCACTCATTGCGTTCTCAGTACACCATGTGGCGAAAAGTCGCCAAAAAAGCCTCCTCGATTATGGCCTCTGTTTCATCCCACCACAATGATACAAAATTTGCCCTAAATTCTTTTACATAAGTAGAAAGTACAAAGAAAAATTTACTTGTCTACAATGACATATTTTGCCATAGGCAATTGATCAAATGGGAAGACCAGACCATCCCTATATTCCCTTCTCATATGGTGTCCCTACTTTTGCAACTAGCTTTAGGTGAACAATTAATTACCTCATTTCTAAGAAAATACTTATCTACAAGATTGTCCTTTAAGTTTATACTTCCAAACTCACAACCAAACCAACAAAATTAGCCAACAATTTTTACTAATCGAAAAATCAGGACATAACCCTTATTTCCAAACAAACCCTAGTCAATTATATTAAAACAAGAGCTAAGAGCTCATATGGCACTTGTGACGAGGCTGGAAGAGCCAAGAGCTCATTTGGTAGGAGCTTTAGCGAAATTCCAAGAATCAATAGATTGCGTTAAAAGGAAAATCAGAGGCTTAATGCCGGTCGGGATTTAAAATAAGAGCTCTGAGTCACGAGGTCCTTCTAAATATCGAAATTCATTAAGATCCAATCACCCACTCGTAAGTTAAAAATACCTTATTTTTTCCAATTTTTCCTCTCTCTTCAGCCACCCAGATGGTCGAATCGCGGAAAACGACTTTATCAAGTCAATTTGTGCAGCTCGCTGACACAACTACCAATTTGCATCGTCCTAGCACGTCCAGAAGCACCAAACTCGCGAAAGCACTGAACCCCACCTCTTAACTTCCCCAAAGAGAGCAGATCCAGTTCGGTTACGTCAATCACGTATCTACGACATTATAAGCGTTTTCCAAGATTTCTGGTTTGCCCCACCCACTCCCCTCAATGTCAAAAGATCTGGTCGGGATTTGAAACAAGAGCTTTGGGACACGAGTTCCTTCTAAATATTAAATTTCATTAAGATCTGGTCAACTGTTCTTAAGTTAAAAATACCTCAATTTTTCTGATTTTTCCAAATTAACAACCCCCGGCTCCCTCAAAGAGAACGGATGCGTACCAATTATGTCAATCTCGAATCTATAACTTGTGCTTATTCTTCCCAACAAGTTTCATCCCGATCTCTCCACTCTAAGGATTTTCCAATATTTCCAGTTTTCAAGATTTCTGTCCCCCCCCCCCTTCCAGCCCTCTATGTCCCTAGATCCGATTCGAATTGAAAATGGAGCATGCTAGACATAAGATTCTTCTATGTATCAAGTTTCATTAAGGTTCAATCACCTATTCGTAAGACACCTCGATTTTCACGTTTTCCAAGAATTTCGATTTTCCCCTCCAACTCCCTTCAATTCCACCGGATCTGGTCGGAATTTAAAATGAGAATTCTAAAGCACAAGATCCTTCTAGATATAAAATTTCATTAAGATCTGATCACCCGTTCCTAGGTAACAAATACCTCAAGTTTTCTAATTTTTTCTGAATTATTCCCCCCCCCCAACTCCACCAAAGAGAGCGGATCCAGTCCGGTTATGGAAGTCACCTATCTTCGACTTTTGCTTATTCTTTCCATCAAGTTTTATCCTGATCTCTCCGCTTTAAGCGTTTTCTAAAATTTACAGCCCCCCCCCCCTAATGACACTGGATCCGGTCGGGATTCATAATTAGAGATCTGGGTTTCGAGGTCCTTCTAAATATGAAATTTCGTTAAGATATGATCACTCTTTCGTAAGTTAAACATACCTCATTTTTAAAATCAACCCTCCCCCCAACTCCCCCAAAGAGAGCAGATCGGTTCTGATTATATCAATCCCGTATCTATGACTTACGCTTGTTTTTCCCAAAAGGTTTCATCCCGATCCCTCCATTCTTAAGCCTTTTCCAAGATTTTAGGTCCCCCCCCAACTCCACCCAATGTCACCATATTTGGTCGGGATTTAAAATAAGAGCTCTGAGACACGATGTCCTTCTAAACATAAAATTTTATTAAGATCCCATCACCCTTTCATAAGTTAAAAATACTTCATTTTTCCTATTTTTTCCAAATTAATAAACTCCCCACTCCCTCCCCTCCAGATGGTCAAATCGCGAAAAAGACTATTTCTAATTTCATCTGGTCCGGTCCCTGATACTCCTGCAAAATTTCATCATCCTAGCTTACCTGAAAGTGCCTAAAGAAGCAAAACCGGGACCGACAGACCAACAGAATTTCCGATCGCTATATGTCACTTGGCTAATACCAAGTGCCATAAAAAACCAAAGGCTAAGCAATTATAGCACAAATGAGGAAATAATTAAAACTAGGATTAATATTCGATGTCAGCACACCCTTAAACTAGACTCAAGTGCTGATAGTAGGTAAATATAAATTATATAAGTGATGATCAAACAGTTCGTAGTAACGAACTGTAGTAAGGAGCGACCCGGCTCAATAGTAACCAAAACTCTAAAAAATGGAATTTATTGGAACCAATAGCTACATCAAAAGAATCGCATTTTAATGCTGATTTTAAATATATAAGTCTCATCAAGTTTACACTTACCCATCAAAAGTTACGAGCCTGAGAAAATTTGCCTTATTTTAGAAACTAGGGAGAAACACCCCCTAAAAAACATAGAATCTTAACGAAAATCACACCATCAAATTCAGCGTATCAGAGAATCCTATTGTAGAAGTTTCAAGCTCCTATCTACAAAAATGTGAAATTTTTATTTTTTGCCAGAAGGCAGATCACGGATGCGTGTTTGTTTGTTTGTTTGTTTGTTGTTTTTTTTTTTTCCAGGGGTGACCGTATCGATCCAGTGGTCCTAGAATATTGCGAGAGGGCTCATTCTAAACGGAAATGAAAAGTTCTACTGCCCTTTTTAAGAGACCGAAAAAATTGGAGGGCACCTAGGCCCCCTTCCATGCTAATTATTTTCCCAAAGTCAACGGATCAAAATTCTAAGATAGCCATTTTATTCAGCGTAGACGAAAAACCTTCTAACTATGCCTCTGGGGACCACTTACTCCCCCACAGTCCCCGTATGAGGGGCTAAAAGTTACAAACTTTGACCATTGCTTACATATAGTAATGGTTATTGGGAAGTGTACAGACGTTTTCAGAGGGATTTTTTGTTTGGGGGGAGAGGTTGAGAAGAGGGGGATATATTTGGCGAACTTTCCATCGAGGAATTTGTTATAGGGAGAAAATTTCCCTGAAGGGAGCGCAGGACTTACTAGCATTATTTAAAAAAAATGAAACAATAAATATGAAAAAAGTTTTTTCAACCGGAAGTAAGGAGCAGCATTAAAACTTAAAACGAACAGAAATTATTACGCATATGAGGGGCTCACCTCCTCCTAATACTTCGTTCTTCACCCTAAAGTAATTTTAGCAATTTCAACTATTTATTCAACGGCTTTTGTGATTCAGGGATCATTCTTAATGAATTGGGGCAAAATTTAAGCTTTAATGTAAAGAGCAAGGTACTGACGAGGGGGTGAACCCCTTCATATATGTAATAAAAACATGAGAATACAAAAATTCGTCACGTAAGCTAATTTATAAGTTACGCATATCTTTTACTTGTAAAAACATTCGCAAAAAATTAAAAGTTCTAGTTGCCTTTTTAATTAACCAAAAAATCGGAGGGCAACTAGGCTTCCTCCCCTCGCTCTTTTTTTCTCAAAATCATTCGATCAAAGCTATGAGAAATCGATTTAGCCAAAAAAAAAATGCAAATTTGGTTTTAATTATTCATCTGCGGAGAGCCAAAATCAAATCATGCATTGATTCAAAAACGTTCAGAAATTAAATTAAAAACAAAGTTTTTTTTTACTGAAAGTAAGGAGCGACATTAAAACTAAAAACGAACAGGAATTATTTCGTATATGGAAGGGGCTGCTTCCTTATCAACGTCCTGCTCTTTACGCTAAATTTTTTTACTGTTTTAAAGAGTAGAGTTGAGAGAAAGAGCCAAACTTTAGCGTAAAGAGTAGGACGTTGATAAAGAAGCAGCCCCTTTCAGTTTCAATTTAGAGTTAAAGGTGAATGCATCTATACCAAAATCGGATATTTATGAACGAAATCAAACGAGTAAGCTTTCTCAGTGACCTTATGGATATTAAATTTTTATCCCAATGAAGCTAGTAGAATTTGAAAAATTTGACAAAAGATTGGTTTTAATTTAAACTTGTCTGACTGGTTTAATCCAGTTCCATTGCTGGATAAAAAGATAAAAAAGGAATTAATTAGAACTTTGGTTGATCGATATTTCCGATTGAAAAAGAGAGAAAAGAGTAAATATAGAAAGAGAGTTGTTAACTTTGGGAACGGTAGAAGTGCCGTATTACGCGATAATAAGCGAGCAGAAGAGGGGAGTTTTCTTGTCGCAAGGGCCGTTGTACCTGCCGGGAGTGGATTCTCCCTTAAACTGCGGGGATCAGGTAGCAAGAAACTACGCTTCCCTCGCTTATTATTTAATTTCCATTGCTCATGATTTAGTTTGCATTCAAGATTGCAATCACTGTGAGCCGCATTCAAGTTATTTCACTGCGCATTTCACGCATTTCACTGTGAGCGGGCTATAAATAGTTAAAATGCATGAAGGTGATGAGGACAATTTGCATTATTCTCCGGTGTTAAATTTTGTTCAGCAAAATGTTGAAATAGGAATTTATGATGAGATGATTAAGTTGTTTGGTACAGAATTTTTTGACGTCGATGATATTGTGAATGCGAAGAAGTGGCTTGGGTCCAAGCTGTATCCAGATGCTTTATTCCAGAAGCGAACTGGATTGAAAGCGCCACTAAGTCATTTAGGAGATATACTGGATTTTATCAAGAAGGGAAATACAGATGATTTCGAAATCCCGGTATTTTGTATATTAAACCCTAGTGAAGTCCCATTGATACCGGCTACAGCTTATTCTGCTCTATTTTCGGGAGTAAACGAGCTGCGTATCCAGATAAAAACTATTTCTAATCAGTTTGATGTGTTTTCCAATCATTTCCCGCCATTACCACAGCCTGGAGCCTCGAAACCTGCCGATAACCACTCTACTATTGTTGTCTCTAAATTGCCACCATCTATTAGAGATCCGACAAGCCGCAAAGACTATCGATCAATTAAGTGGTCATGATTCGGTTGCTAGTATTCGGCCGGTGGTAGATAAACTGTTCATAAACATTGAAAAATCGGTAGTGTCTGATTTCTGTGAAGTCTGTAGTCTCGGGTATTGCACGAAGATTCTGCAGAAACGTTACCTTGGAATAATAAAAGGAATCCCGCTGTCATTTAATGATTCCGAATTCAAAATGCACTCAGGAGTCGTTGAAGCAAACCGAATTGGTTTGTCTCAAACTATCAAGCTAGACTTTTCCGATTCGTTTGCAAAACGTGACGCTATGAAGAATGGAGTAAAAATAGGTTACAAGATTTTCAGAATTTATAATTTCGTAAGTGTACCGCGATGTTGCTTTAAGTGCAGGTCTCCTGATCACTTTGTCAACGATTGTATCAGTCAGGTGGAAAAATGTGCGCGTTGCGCCGAAAATAATATTTTTTCGACAGATGCGCCCTATACAAATAGACCTAAATGTGCAAACTGCGGCGATTCTCACACTTCATATAGTCTATTAGGTCCAGTGCTCAAGTCTCGTATTGCGACCGCAGTGAAAAAATGATGTCACAAAAATTCTCAGTTATTTCGTACAATAGAAATGGAACACGTCAAAAAGAGCACATCATTGACGAACTTTCGAGCAACTATGACATCGTTTGTCTTCAAGAGCATCTTTTATCTTCAGATAATACCAACTTGTTGAAACGGAGTGCAAACCATATTACTTTTGTGAGTGCTGCAAGATCTACGTTTGGTAGACCTTCCGGAGGCCTCGCCTGTATACTGAGACGTAGCTCCTTTTCATCCACGACGCCTGTGCTGTTCCATAGTGACGAAAACCTCTTGGCCGTGCGAATTGCCGATTTAATACTTATTAACGTGTACTTTCCGTGTGATCGTAAGTCGGTTCAATCACTGAATAAGTTTGCCAAGACCTGTAGTGTTTTGAAAAAAGTGACAGAATCCGCGTCATCTCTCGGTTATCAATTTGTTGTCGCCGGGGATTTTAATGCTGATTTACTGAATTCAAATATTCGGTCTGATATGGTTTTCGATTCTTTATCCGAGTTTAAGCTAGTGGATAAGAATCGTCTGTTTTCTTACATCCATCATTCTGGGAGCCTTACTAATATTGATCATGTTCTTTGCTCTCCAAATTTATCTGTTTCGGCTGTTTCTGTACATGAAATAGAAAGCGATATAGACCACCTACCAATGTCCTTCATGCTTGGTATTTCTCTGTCGCAAGATAGTTCTAATAGACGTGGGAATCGTAGATGGTTTACCAGACGAAATTGGAATAAGGCTAATTGGGCTCTTTATATTTCTACCCTTACAGCTTTTTTGTCTAGGATAAAAGTTCCTTTTCAGCTACTTCAGGGTGGATCTAAATTTGTAAATGATAAGAATTTTCTGAATAAATATTATTTTGATATTGTATCATGCATGAAGGAAGCTGAGAGGGTGGCTGTTCCCGAAGAACGTGTTAAATTTAATACGCGGAAGCCTGAATGGTCTTGGGATCCGGCTCTAAAATCAGTGAAAAATAAAGCCAAATTTTGGCTACGTATTTGGGTTTCTAGCGAACGACCACGTAGCGGTGTAGTATTTCAGCTTAAACAGAAAACTAAATTAGATTATAAAAAGTAATTACGGTCTGCAAAATCTAAAATTTGCAAATTCCCGTCAAGTAATTTCGATTGGAAAAATGTGGTAAATTCAAATAAAATCGATGACTCTTCGTCAACAAGTAGCCCAATCAGTCCTGCTGCTTGGTGCAAATACTACGACCAGATTTTCAACACTATAAACCATTTTGTTCATGCTACTTTTATGAGGTTTCTTATTTCTGCGCTTCCCATATCACTCCGCCAGAACCAGATCCTCCCAGTTAATTTAGTTTAGGTGGCACAAGCTATAAAGAAGCTTAAGTCTAGCTCTATTGATTGTGATGGTATAAGTGTCAAACACCTAATGTTGATTGTCCAGCTCTAGTCCAACATTTACAACTTCTGTTTCAAATTTGCTTATGCACCTCGGTTGTGCCTGAAAGTTTTTTTTTGTGGAACAGTTACTTCAATCCTGAAAAGAGGAAAGATTCCGACTGAGTGTGCATCTTACAGGCCTATAACGGTTTCCTGCAATATAAGCAAAATGTTTGAGTATCTTCTCCTGCCATCAGTTAATTCTTCGGCATATTTTGGTGAAAATCAGATTGGGTTTTCAGCTGGGGTAGGTTGCCAGCAGGCTCATCGAGTTTTGGCTAATGTTCTTACTGAGGCTACTAAAAAGGGATTCAAGTTACATTTATGTGCTTTGGATCTCTCCAAAGCCTTTGATACTGTTACACATTCCCAAGTTATCTTTTCCCTTTTTAGTCACGGTATCAACATATCGGTAATTTTTCTTCTTAGATATTGGTATTCAAATTCCTTTTTGCGGATTAAAACGGATATGAGGGTTTCAGATACTAAAATTCCAATACGACGTGGGGTCCGGCAAGGTGCTGTCCTCTCCTCCTCTATTTTCAAACTTTGTATATCATCCGTCCTTTCCTCTATCCCACCTACTTGCATCCTCAATTCTGTAAATATTTCTTATCTTGCCTATGCGGATGATATTCTTTTGATCAGTAGGACTAAAAAAGGGCTCTTTTTGTCTGTTTCAACAGTAGCATCTAAACTTCATGCGATTGGACTTTCTCTTAATCTTTCAAAGTGTGAATATCTTTCATTTAATAGCAATATTACTACTCCTCTAATCTGTGGATCTTTTTCCATCCCGTCGGTTTCTTCATTTCGGTGGCTGGGAATTAACGTTAGTAAAACTCTAAAATCCTTACGGACTCTCACTGTTGCTGATTGCAAGAAGAAAATCCAATTAAGTTACTCCAAAAATTTCTGCTAACCGAGGTAGATACAATAGAAAGTCTCTTGCTAAATTATACTCGGTTTTTACAGATCATTCAGTTTTGTTTCTTTCTGGTATTTACCCTATTTTTCATAAAAAAGATATCAGTTCAATTTGTTCTTATTATTTCCGTTTTCTATTGTATCTGCCTCCATGGTATAGGAATAGGAGCCTCATATCTATTTATAGTTTCCAGGATATTGGGTCGAAGCTCACAGAGCTTGCTGGCAAAATACTCCAGTCTACTTATAAATATCTGCCCGCCCACAGAGGCCTTACTCGTTTGCTTTACTTTCTTGTTTTTTCTGTTTTGTGTAGTGTTTGTTTTGTTTCTTTTATTGATACTCTGCTTTGATTTTTTGTAGTGGGTCAAAAATAAATTATTATTATTATTATTATTATTATTATTATTATTACTATATGAAGTAATTTCTGTTCGTTTTAAGTTTTAATGTCGCTCCTTACTTTCAGTTAGAAGACCTTGTTTTATTATTTAATATCTAGAAAAGCTACATCATTTTGTGGCACAAAATTAACGTCCGGGCCCTATTATAGTCGAACTTATTGATAGATCAAAATTATGGATGACAATGAGTCCAATTATGAGTTCCGTTCGTATATCTCAGGTTGAACAACGTCAAACTTCCTAGCAAAGAATTTGTGACAGACCAATCAGAGTTAAGATTCAACGCTTAATTTTTGAAAAAGGAAATAGAAGCTTAGGACATCAGTTTTACCTCTAACATAAATCTGAGAAAAGATATAATAGTGGTAGTAGATATTAAATGAAAAGATAACGAATACGTCCCTGGACTTTACAGTATTGGCGTTACTACTGCTAGTAGCTTTAGGTGAACAATAAATTACCTCATTTCTAAGAAATTACTTATCTACAAGATTGTCATCTAAGTTTATCCTTCTAAACTCACAACCAAACTAACAAAACTAGCCAACAATATTTACTAATCAAAAAATCAGGGCGTAATCCTTATTTCCCAATAAACCCTAGCCAATCATAATAAAAAAAACAAAAAGCTAAGCAATCATTGCACAAATGAGGAAAGAATTAAAACTAGGGTTAAGATTGGATGTCAGCACACCCTCAAACTAGACTCAACTGCTGATAGCAGGTAACTATAAGTTATATTAAATAAAAAAAACTGATTTTTCAGCTGAAAGTAAGGAGCGACATTAAAACTTAAAACGAACAGAAATTACTCCATATATGAAATGGGTTGTCCCCTCTGCAATCCCTCACTCTTTACGCTAAAGCTTTTAATTGTTTTAAAAAGTAGAATTGTGGCAAAGAGTCAAACTTCAGTGTAAAGAGTGAGGGATTGCAGAGGGGACAAACCATTTCATATATGGAGTAATTTCTGTTCGTTTTAAGTTTTAATGTCGCTCCTTACTTTCAGCTAAAAAAATTAGTTTTTTTTTTATTTAATTTCTGAACGTTTTTGAATTAATGCATGTTTGGTTTTGGCTCTCCACACATAAATTATTAAAATGAAATTTGTATATTAATTCTTTTTTTGGCTAGATGACTTTCTCTTAGTTTTGATCAGACGATTTTGAGAAATCAGGGGTGGAGAAGGAGGTCTAGTTGCCCTCCAATTTTTTGGTTACTTAAAAAAGCAGCTAAAACTTTTAATTTTTAACAAATGTTTTTATTAGTAAAAGATATACGTAACTTAAGAATTAACTTACGTAACAAACTTTCATAATCTTATATTTTTATTATTTTATACGAGGGGGTTTGTACCCTCGTTAATACCTCGCTTTTTACACTAAATCGTAAGTTTTGTCCCAATTCTTTAAGAATGACCCCTGAATCAGAAAGGCCGTAGAATAAATAGTTGAAATTACGAAAAATACTTTAGCATAAAGAGCTAGGTATTTATCTCCTCCTAAATACCTCGCTCTTTATGCTAAAGTACTTTTAGAACCCCTCATATGCGTAATAATCTCTGTTCGTTTTAAGTTTCAATGCTACTCCTTCCTTTCATTTGAAAAAACGTTTTCATGTTTATTTCTCATTGTTTTCTTATATTAATGATAGAAAATCCTGCGCCCTTTTCATTGATTTTTTCGTCCTCCATGACAGATTCCTCCAAGGAAAGATCCTCCAGCATAGCCCCCTCCGCTCAGCCCCACCCCCAAACAAAATAAAATCCCCCTGAAAACGTCTGTACACTTCCCAATGACCATTACTAAATGTAAACACTTGTAAAAGTTTGTAACTTGCAGCCCCTCCCCCAGGGATTGTGGGGGAGTAAGTCATCCCAAAAGACATAGTTATTATGGTTTTCGCCTATGCTGAACAAAATGGCTATCTCAAAATTTTGATCCGTTGACTTTGGGAAAAAATGAGCGTGGGAGGGGCCTAGATGCCCTCCAATTCTTTGGTCACTTAAAAAAGGCACTAGAGCTTTTCATTTCAGTTAGAATGAGCCCTCTTGCGACATTCTAGGACCACTTGGTCGATACGATGTTCCCTGGGGAAAAAAAAACAAATAAACACACACCTGTGATTTATCTTCTGGCAAAAAATACAAAATTCCCCATTTTTGTAGATAGGAGCTTGAAACTTCTACAGTAGGGTTCTCTGATACGCTGAATCTGATGGTGTCATTTTCGTTAAGATTCTGCAAGTTTTAGAGGGTGTTTCCCCCTATTTTCTTAAATAATGTAAATTTTCTCAGGCTCGTAACTTTTGATAGGTAAGACTAAACTTGATGAAACTAGGAACTAAGGTTCCTAGTTCTGTGTTAGCAGCAGTTGTTACTTTAGGCTTAGCTGCCTTCTACATTTGTTCCTTCTTCATTTGTAAGCAACTTTGCAGGTTCAAACTTGCTATGGTCAATTGTGGATGGGTTTATTTTCATTAGAACACTTAAATCAACAGTTGCTTTTAAACAACTGGTCAGACCAGGAGTAAGATAAGTATCCCATAGCTTCAATAACAGACATACAAAATCCTTCATCAGCAGAATCTCACCAGGATGAGCCCCCTTGTTACTTCTTAAGATTTTGATCATAAGACACTACCATCCCTCTGAAAACCACTTTATCAACAGGTTGAAGCATGCTAGATGCATGTGTAGGTAGCTTGAAAAAAGTCATGTTATTTTCATCTCCAAGTTTGACAGGAGTGAGAGGAAGGTGTAAAGCATGCACATCTAATATTAGCAGTATATTTCCCTTTTCACAAGGAAGAAACTGGAACTGAAACCAATTCTAACATACGTCTGATGTCATCCACTGTTTCTTGGTAGATGATTAAGATACACCCAGGTATTCTTTGCAGAAAAAATTGTTAGAGGTAGGAGCTTTTCTCTATTTACACTTACACCAGCCAAGATAGTAGTACTTTCACATGCACAACAACCAGTTCTATAAGTAGCTGGTGAACCTTTGGCTCCATCAACTTTTGTGCTGCCAGGATCCATACACAAAGATGTCTTGTCAAAATTGAAACAAGACACAGGCTTGTTGAGAATATACATTGCCATGTCAGTTTCATGCAGTGAATAATAAAAACCAAGCATTAAAAAAGGGTCAGCCTGCAGCAAAAATCTTATGTTTTCTAGCCTTTGTGGTTTCACTTGTGAAATTTTGTTTTTGCACTTGAATACCATCCACAGTTATAACCATGTCAGTTGTCATTAAGTCATCTTTGGACTTCATTCTTGATGTGATAGGCTTTGGCTTGGTCTGCTTGTTCAGTCTCATGCCCACTTTCTAAGTGCTAAGAGAACCTGAGCTGTGTCTTTTACTAGTTCAGTAAAAAAATTATTGACCCCTCCCTCTACCACAAACTGGCTTTTTGACTTTTTTTCTTCCTCATGAGATGGTCATGCAGGGTAGAGCATAGCATCTTTGACTTTGTCAATATGTAGCAGTGACATTCTCTTTGAAAATATCTCTGCTGGTACATTTTGCACCAAATGCTCCTATAGCCATGTGTTGCATTCCCTGAACATAATTCCTAGGCTTCTGGAAAAGACTAATGATTTATAAATGAATGCAATTATTCAAGAGCCAGTCACAAGTAAAAACTAAGATTAAAAAACAATATTATTTGCAGCAGTAGCTGCAAATTAAAAGACATTCAAAAAAGAAATGTTGCAGAAAAATACTACACTTAAGCAAATTAGGTTGGAGGGTTACAGCCCTTTTCAAAACCAAAGAAACTTTTATTTTAGCCTGGGTAGTGCCATTAGTACTCCCTTCTTTTCTTTTCCAGCCCCTACAAGGATCACTGAATTGCTCTAAAGAGTTAATAAAGGACTCATTCAAAAGCTTGAGCTCACTGCTTTGAACTTTTTATATCCTGAGACCAATTGCAGCAGATTAAGTACCATGTGACACAAAAAATGGTGCTTTTTGGTACCATCTCTGGAGAGGGTGGAGCTGTGTGACTGGTTAGACCCTCTTTAGAGTATTCTTTTTTTTTTAATTAAATGCTAAACATATGATCTTGAGTTTGTAGAAGGAAAGTAATCTGTAATTTTGTGCTAATTTTTTTGGTCTACTATTCATCAAGCAGTATGTTTATACAAAATATTTATCTCAAACTCGATACAAAACTCAATATTTACTTCAAATTTAATTTGCATATCCATAATTAGGCATCTCTCCTATTGACTATCAGTACTTTTAAAATTGTTAGTGTTGTACAATCTATGGTCATAATGTTCAAGCTAATCACAGGCCTACTTAGGCAACTACGAAAATTTAGGAAATTTCAATGGTAAAACCATTGACTTTCCAGATGATCTAGCAGAAATTTTATAGTGATTTAGTAAATATTTTGTGGTCTGTCTCTTCTGAAAAAAACATCCTAATGAATAACAGTAGTACTATATTATGTTTGTTATTTTATGTTATTTCTGAATATCATTGTTGCTTTTCTGACAATGTGCACCCCCCTCCTCTTGGAATATATAGTAAAATAAAAGAAAAAACAACAATAATAAAATTCCTACTTTAAATATTTAGTTTGTTTCTATCAGGATTATTCCCTATCTTGCTGGATATTATGATTTAACATTATTTAAGGCAATAATTTGCAGTATATTTCTTATGGGAGATCATCAAAAAATAGAGCATGGCCAATAAAGGGCAACAGAAGCTGTTGAAATATGCAGGAACCTGGGCTAGCCATTTTGATTGAGTATGCTACAGCTCCTAACGCTTGTGTACAGATGTCAGAGACATGATGTCATAGTGACTTGTAAGTTTTTGAGTTTCAAGTACTCCAGTCAAAGTCCTTCTCAACTTAATGAATCCTTTAGGACAAGGGAATTACCTGGAACATCAAAGGGGGAGGTGTATTATCAGAAAAGTGGCAATAAAGTTCCAGAAGAGCATTAAATAAGGAACCTTGTGGTAAAAGACCCATTTTATTTTATTATCATGTCTCCTTCAGAAGAGGCTAACCACTAAATATTTTATTATTTTACTGATGAAGCTGTGATTATCAGTCTAGCTATCCTGCTGGATTTCTTGCCCTATGGTGTCTTGATTCCTAGGCCACTATTAACTGGTGGATCAAGGGGGACCCAATGCCCCCCAAGATTTTTTCTTGCACCCTCTTGTCCCGTTTTCTTCTTCTTTTAGGATAAATTTATCAACTATTGGGATCTTTGTCACATTTTTTCACCAAGATTTTGCTCATTAGCATCCTTGTCATGTTGGGCCTCACCCCTTATTTTGCTATAGATCCACCCTTGCCACTATATAGGTTTTAGCTCTGTGGTATTAAAATCTTATGGCTGAATTAGAGGCATGAAAGGACCTCCTCTTAATGACGAATTGAAAGTACCTCATACTTATTTGTCTTTTCATTGCCTATTTTTTATCTGATTTTGGAAATTCAGTCATTAGTTATCACGCTTTTTATAATTCGAAAAGTTTGCTATTTTTATTAATCATTTGCCGGATTCGCCCTAGCTGCTGACTTGCCAGGCTTTCCAGCACATTTCCAGCCATATTTGAATCAAGCATAACATTGCGGTACACATTCTCGGCAATACAACAAGCTGCAGGTGCCAGGAGTCCTTAGAGTCAACAAATAGTCTTATACTACCGGAAAAACTAAGAATTCGTCGTAAGATAGTCCGTGGCAAGAGCCCCTAAACCTCTGTCTTAAAATATCACAGCTCCTGAAGCGAGAAAATTATGTACTGCTCTACCGGATAAAGGCTAAATCCTTAATGCTAAAATCTCATTTTGATGAGTTTGAGACCAAGTGAGCCGCAGGATTTTCGGGTTTGAGGACAAAAAGTTGAAATCCTTCAACGTCTTTTATTTCATTATTCAAATTTAGCAGCTGAGAAAAATCATCTCAAAATGCTTTTTGGAGCTTTAAGGCTTCCCTATAATATTTTACATTTGTTGGAGCAAAATCTGATAATGAAAGATGAAGTTATACTTTATTATGATTTGATGGAAATTCTAAAGAGGGCAGGCGAGAATTAGAAGAGCATCCGATGAAGAAAAGAGGTGTAACTGGATCGGAAGGAAGCTTTAATAGCTCTGTTTAATTCAAAAAGAAGAAGGAGATAATTATTGATTACAATGGTTGATAGTTTGGTTATAGTTTGGCTATCTGTTATTTGGGTCCTGGAACTCCATTAATAAAGCAATCTGATCACTTCTATGATATAGGTACAGAAAATTTTAACAACTTTTGCTTGTTATGAGTGTGAGTGTAAATTCAAGAATAAATGTGTGTTTAGGAATATTAAACTGACAACACACATTCACTTGTATATTTTTTAGTAAAGTATAAACTATACTAAAGTCTATACTTTACTAAAAAAAAATATGGCCTTAAGAAGGCACAAAGGTTGTGAGCCCTAATTATCTTAACTTTAACTCGTTTTGATTTTAACTCGGTTATTTATTATAATTTCTGTTCGTTTTGGGTTTCATTTACTTATTGGTGCCGATTCATGGTAGTTTTACACTTGGTAGATTATTTGATTCCAGTTTTTCCCGTTTTTTTAATGGAGTTATTTGAGTTAAGATTTTAAGGTAAAACTGCCGTGGGATGTTCGGGTGTATATTGAGCAAATCAATACGCATTATGTGTATACAGATTGTCAAAATGACATATCAGCAACATCCCCGAAACGGCGCAGCATATTAGACAGAAGCTTTAGGGCTGCTATGACTATTACTCCTACCGCTACTGCTACTACAACTATTATTACTGCTTCCGACTGTGATTGCTTGCAACTGTGACTCCAACTACTTGTTATTGTGACTCCAGCTACCTGTGACTAAGACCGTGGCAACTTTGAATTACGATTATGACTGTATTAGACTTCCATTATAACACGTACTTATGGCTGCAGATAATTACGACTACGACTGAAACTACTTGCGACTGTGACTTCGAATACTTAACAGTGAGAGTGACTACTTTCGACTGCAACTACAAGGAACTGCATCTGCGGCTACATGCGATTATGACTAATTGGAACTGCCATTGCGACTTCTTGTTGCTGCTGATGCTATTATTACTGCTGCTATAACTACTATATCTACTATTCATACTACTGCTGTTACTAATACTATTACTACTAATACTAATGCTGCTACTACTACTACTACTACTACTACTACTACTACTACTACTACTACTACTACTACTACTACTACTACTACTACTACTACTACCGCTACTATTACTGCTACTACTACTACTACTATTGAAATAGATCAAAAGAGATTAAATGCATCTAGGTTTTCAAAATGGAATAGAAACAATGTTTTAGGAAAAGAAAAGTGTATTAAGCTTATCTGTGCAGCTTTACTGTGTAGCTTGACTTTTTTGGGCCTTCTTTAGCTCCTTAACACAGATTTGGTAACTGATAAAAATTCTTGGACGAGACTAGAGACCCACTCATATTCCGACAAACAATCTTTTTTTGGATTGGAAAAAATTCAGTCGAATATTGATTTAGCTTCGAATCCCTTGAGAAGCAAAAAAACTTACGAGGGCAGACAGGAAAAACCCTCCTGGATTTCTTCAAGTTTTTAATCAAGTGGATAACCCCCTGCATGTAAAAAAATGATCATAGTACCCCCTAGGGGATTTAGTCTAATTTTTACTTTTGAAGATGACTTATATTTTTTGGTGGGGTTTATAAAAGACCATTGTTTTGATTCTTAAATATGTTGTACTTCCTGTGGGCCGGATATTTATTTTCACTGCTGTTAGTAAACAGAGGATTTTGCCGTTTTGCAGGAAACGTACTTATTCTCAAATTTGTAACAAATACAAACTTTGGAATATTTTCCCGTTACATGGATTATGCAAGTTTATTTATTTTCTTACGTGGTAGTGGATTAGATCATTCTTTTGTTCCTTCAGAGTAAGAAAATCTAAGTACAAACGTGGAAAATCATCAGTCTAACATTCAAAATGAGCTTTGACTGAAGAAATAAAAAAAAATGTATAATCCTAGCATTTGTTAAAATTAAGAGATCTTGGTTAAGTTGATTACATTTTTAGCATCGAATCCATGTGGGAAATGATACAAGCGTCTCTTTGATTATAATGACGTATCTTATCATTTAAGATCCCTCCTCCTCACGTAGTGTAAGCAAAACGGGTTGCATATCATTTTACTGCTGTAGTTTCATATAAGTACCTTATTTTTGGCTATTTGTGGTGCCATTGAAACAAGATGGTTTATTAACACAATACTTGTTGAAATTATTGTTTTTAAAGATAAATTATTTGAAAATCTAAAACATTTGATTCTTATTTCAGGAGAACCCCAGACAGGAAGAGGTTCGTCCGGTAAGGAAACAGACGATGTACGGGGAAGCGAGACCTTCATCAAGCATACAAAGCGGCGAAGTTATGGCCCCTTCAAGACTTACCCTCTCCTTGCAAAGCTATGATAAGGGAGCTTAAGTTGTCACCACGCAAGACGATAATGCGGAAATGGTCAGTCCTCTCGGAAGTAAAATTGCAATTATTTGAGACTCAAAGATATCAAACCAATATTTTTCGAAAGTAAAGCTGAACGGCTTATTAGACAGTGTGCTCTTAGTGACAAAACATGATGTTTTAATTTTTATGCGTGGTAGAATACTGAAAAAAGTAATAATAAATTTGCCCGGGTATAGGATATCGAGGAGGCTCTTGTTTAATACTTATGAAGGGACCGATCCTCAAGAAAATAGTTATAGGTTTTTTCATACTTTTAAAATAATATATTCTCGTTCAAGCTAAAACCGCACCATTTAAAAAAAAAAAAAAAAGATGTTAGTCGGATTTTTAGATTAATCTAGTAATATTTTCGCCAACTTATGGGTATCATGGAAAGTTTGAGAGCTCTGGCCCTCCAAAAATTACAGGTAAATAATCTCTTTCGGGTTTTGGTCATGCTTGTTTTCAAAAAGAAAATAGCTTTTTATTATTTCCTTCCAGGTTCCCTTAATGCCAGCAATCGGCGATAACGGCGACGAACCGGAAAGAAATGATCAATTATTGAATAATTGGTTTGGACAAGGACCAGCCAGAAAAAATCCTCTCGTAAGTAAAATCATAGTTATTTAAGAATCATAGCAAATATTCATATCAAAGTATCAAAGGAGGGTAACAGGGTATTTCTCAAATTTTCGCTGCTGATGATAAGGTAATTGGGGCCCTGACCCTCAAAATAGAGCTGCAGGTTTTTTTCAAGTTAATACTCCTCTAGTGGGGGGACTTATTTGATAATACAGGGAGGGGATTTGGAACACAGAAAATTACATGCTAATAGTATATTCTTTTTACAGATTAATTTTATTGTTTACAGGTTAAAATCTTAAGTGCTTCAAGAGAAAATAAGTTTTTATTATCTATAGGCTTACCTAGCGACACTATCATCCCTATATTGAGAGAAGAAATCGGAATAAATTCATTTCAAGAAATTTTACTTATAAAGGAATTTGTCGCATAACAAACATGCCTAATACATAGTAATTATCCAAAAAACTGACGGCTTCGCTTTTTCCACTTTTTCAGCTATTTCAGACACTGCAAAATAAAAATGCTTCTGTCTTTTCTTAGAATCTCCAAAGGTGAAACTGTTTATTTGTAATTGGGTTTTTAATTTCGAGTGATTAGATTTTCAGGTTAATAATGTTTTCACTAAACCCGAATTCTTTTTCCCATGCTTTAGTGAATGGGTATAATCCTTAAGGAATAAAGTCCACGCTAACTAGAGATTTAGCCAAAAGAGTATCCGGCTAGTGTAAAATACCGGTCAGGGGAAAATTGTTTTCGTAATAACCCCCGTCAGAACAATCCCAAAGGAGCGGTTGCTGGTATATTCTCACCTGCTTCAGTAAAAACTTCAAGACTAGTTTCTTTAATAAGATTTTTACAATCAATTGACCAAGGACATTATTTTCTAATGCCCAATTCACGGTGAGATTTTAATAGTGCCAGAATTTGGCATCATTTAGCCCATATTGGTGCTAGCTAAATAATAGCGCAGGTAAAATCTTATTGTGAATGTAATTTTGGCAAAGGCAAGGAGCAGTCGATCGAACAGTTCAAGGCTTGCCGAAACTGCTTCTCAGACCGAAGCTAAAAAAATCAGCCTCTCAGCTACCGCATAAACTATGATTAACTAGAAGCGTGAAAACTCAATCTTGAATCACGAAAAGCCTTGGTTAGCGCAAAAATCAGCTTACGGAAGAATCTAAATCTCTTTCCGTAAAGCAATCTTAAACATAACCTATCGAAAATATTAATAGATGGCCCAAAAGGAAAAAGTGGAAAATGGGTCTTATCCGTATAGATTAATACAAAGAAAACTGGGGCTATATTTCTGTGTAAAGAAGATAACGCTTAGCCTACTAGCCTAAATGTGAAAGTCGTCGTCACTGAATAGGTAATACCTATAGACTACCACAAAACACTATTATTTCTGAATACTTTTAATGTTGTTGTCAAAGGGTAAGATGTCTAAGAGTTTGATAGCCTATCTTCTTTGATGTGTGCCTAGATAAACTTTAAAAAGGTTATAAAGAAGTCCAGTGATGTTGTTGTTGATGCAGGTTCAATATTTATTTATTTATTATTACGAATAATAGTGAATGGAAAATGCTAAATTTTAGGTAAAATTCTATTTAATTCACTTCTTGCTATCTCAGAAAGGGTTTAGGTTAGGAAAATGAAACTTTCAGTGATGGGTCTACAGGCTAAAGTATGTCCTGGGAAGGTATTTTGAAGTATCTACCTCCACTCCTTCCCCCTCTAGAGGGCCCTGACCTTTGATGACCTTTAAAAATATGTGTGTTATAAAAGTGAAACCTTGCAAAATAGATCTTCTGCTTAATTGAAGTGCAACAAAATTGTTTTCAGCTTCATATCTTTGCTCAATTCCATTTTATAAGGTTTTAAAGATATGCAAATGCATTTCCTAAATTTTGCAAAAAAAAACATTGACATGGCTCAGAATTCTACTCAAATAACAGGAATTGCATTTTCAGAACTAAAGACAGAGAAAAAGCAACTGGTAACTGAAAATTAAGGTAAAATGTTGTTTTGTCAAAATTTCAATAGGTATATAGACCTGTCATGTAGGCAAATTTCAGGGCCCTCTAGAGGGAGAAGGAGTGGAGGTGGGTACTTTAAAATACCTTCCCGGGACATACTTTAGCCTGTAGACCCATCCCTGAAAGTTTCATTTTCCTAACCCAAACCCTTTCCGAGATAGCAGGAAGTCAATTAACTAGAATTTTACCAATTTTAGTTTAGCTATTTGTTGCTCTATAGGAAAGGGGCTAGGTTTGGAAAAAACAAAATTTCAGTTGGCCTAATGAACTTGGGGCCAAAGACATACTCTGGGAAGGTATTGCCAAGCTTCTATTTTAGACCTCTTCTGATTTCTGAGTCTTATAAATTTACATATTTAACAGGTCTAAACCTAGCAATATTTTACCTTAATTTTTAGTTATCAGTTTCTTTTAGCCTAGGCTACTCTGGCTTTAATTCTGAAAATGCAATTCCTGTTATGTGAGTAGTATTTTAAGCCACATCAATGTTTTTTTCTCCAATTAGGAAATATTTGCATATTTTTGAAACCTCATAAGTTGGGATTGAGCAAAGTTGTAAAGCTGAAAATAGTTTTGTTGTACTTCATTTAAGTGGAAGATCTCTTCTGCAAGGTTTCAATGTTAAATGCTAACACAAAGATTTTTTAAAGGTCAGGCCCCACTTGAGAGAGAAGAAATAGAGGTAGGTAATTCAAAATACTTTCCTGGGACCTTTATTCACTTTATTTTGTAGACCCATCCCTGAAAGTTTCATTTTCCTGACCTAACCCCTTCTCAAGATCATAAAAAGTAGCTAAACTAGAATTTTACTGTAATATTCAACTGCTCAACCACAGTCACATTGACAGTGATAGGTTTTTGTGACTTTTCTAGTTGTTGTAGCCTAGGCTTATCCATTAGCCTAGGCTTTTGGTTTTCTAGTATTTTTTTTTTTTTTTTTCATAGGCTTCTGGCTGATTTTTCTATGAAAAGGGCCAATGCATGCCCTTTTCATGCTTTTTCCAGATATAATAATTGCTTCCAGGGGAAATTCCACTTTGAGCTCTGAAAGGGGCCCCAAAAGGTAATTTATTACCTTGTCTTAAGTGTTTTGACTATTATACAAACTTAGAAAAATAGTTAAAACTAGGTAGATATAAAAATCTCCCTTTAAATGAGCCTTCAAAGAGGTCCATGATATTCTAGAGCCCTGCTAGCAACATGTAATTATTAATAATAATAATAAAAAAAAAACAGAACAAAAATAGAGAACTTATCAGTGCTACCCATGCAAAAAAGTGATTTTCCTAGTTGCTCAAGGCAAAGACTAAGTTTTTTGCATAAAGTTTCCACCAATGGCAATGTCAATGTACTTTTTATTTTGTTCTGATGCCACTTTCTTGGGTTTAGGCTCTTTTTGAAAATTCCCGGGTTAAATTCTAGTTAATTGACTTCTTGCTATTTTAGAAAGGGTTTATGTTAGGAAAATGAAACTTTCAGGGATGGATCTACAGGCTAAAGTATGTCCCAGGAAGGTATTTTAAAGTACCCACCTCTACTCCTTTTCCTTCTAAAGGGCCTTGAAATATTCCCACTTGACAGGTCCTATGCCTATTGAAATTTTGACAAAACAACATTTTACCTTAATTTTCAGTTACTAGTTGCTTTTTCTCTGCCTTTAGTTCTGAAAATGCAATTCCTGTTATTTGAGTAGAATTTTGAGCCATATCAATGTTTTTTTTTCTTCAAAATTTAGGAAATGTATTTGCATATCTTTAAATCTTATAAAATGGAATTGAGCAAAGTTATGAAGCTGAAAACAATTTTGTTGTACTTCAATTAAGCAGAAGATCTATTTTGCAAGGTTTCACTTTTATAACAAACATATTGTTAAAGTCATCAAAGGTCAGGGCCCTCTAGAGGGAGAAGGAGTAGAGTTAGTTGCTTCAAAATACCATCATGGGACATACTTTAGTCTGTCAATTCATTCCTGAAAGTTTCATAATCCAAACCTAAACCCATTCTGAGATAGCAAGAAGTCAATTAACTAGAGTTTTACCAATTCCTGTTCATTTGTTTTCAAAATAACATTTTACTATTAAAATTAATTATAGTAACAGCCACAAATGTCAATTTTTATTCCTTAGTTTGCACTTCAGAGCAAATAAAGGTCTATGATAGATCTGCTCTGCATCGATGATGGTAATTAGGAATTTCACTACATTATGGACCCAGTTATGTTGCATTAGTTGGCAGCTGAGAGGGACTGACTGTCTCTTTTATATTTCCATGGCTTGTTGTTCCATTCTTTGTCATTTTTGACTTGAAGGAGGCACTAGTGGGTACAGTCATGGTTTTGTCTTGAAGGTTGGTCTAGTTGTTGGAAATACACTTGGTAACAGAGTTTTGGTACATTTTGGTCCTTACTCTTTGCTTTGCTAGCTTCTGTGAGTGTCCTCTAGTGTTGTGTTGACCTGTATGTTTTGTGAGGAGGGTGTTGTTTGGTTGACTATTATATTAGTAGGTCAGCATCATATGACATTTGTAACATCTGAATATCAGCATTGTTATTTTTAAGTGCTATAGTCTGTTGTTATACAACATATTTTGTAGACACATGATGTATTTTTCAGCATATCTTTGAACTCCTTCAGTTATTCTGGTGTCATGCATATAGGAGTGGAAGGTTAGACATGTTCCAAAATCCAAGAACAGTCTAGCAATAGCTTTGTATAATCTCAGGAAGACTGTACAGGGGTTATCTAGAGGAAAAATTGATACTAAAAATAGATCTATTTGTTGTAACTACTGGGCATGTTAATAATGCACAGTTTTTTCAAATTCAGAAACTGTAATTGAAACTCTAATATATATATATATATATTTACACTATATCTATATAACTATGAAAATAAGACTTGCTATTCATGTGGGGGACTACAAAGAGGAGGAAAGGGCACAACTGTGTTTGCCTCAGGCAGCCTGGTGCTGCAGTGGGTCATTATTATTAGTAGTAGTAGACCCTCCCTTCAGTTGATTCTTCATTCTTTGTATGCGTCCTTGTGTAAGGTTTAAGTATATTTTAAATCCAATGATTCACTTTGTGGGTCGGTCTTGAGTAATAATCTGTTAGTTTAGTCATTAAAAAGCTCATTAATAGACCTTTCAACCTTGGAAAGTTTCAGCTGCAGGAAAGTATGTATATAAGTCTTTTGTATAGGGGAAGCACATTAAAAAATGTGTATATTGCATGTATACAAAATTAATAGGGTAGTTTTATTTGAGATTTATTGAGAACCTTGTCCCAAAGGCTCATATGTACACATTAGGTGCTGATTAAATAATTCTAAAATAACAACACTGAGTATATTCGTTTGGTCTTATAACCAAATATTTCAAAAATTAAAATTGTGGAATAGAGATGGGGGTTTTTAATTTTTCACTATCGTTTTCACTTGAATGGGGAGAATCGGCTCTAACTTTAACCCAACCCTCCCACCGTCAGGATTTTACGAAATTAAGCAACTGAATTTAAGATCCTGGAACTAGTTTTCAGATTATACCTCCCCCTTTTCTTTTGCCCCTTCTGCAGAATAGAGATGCTTCATTTCTCACTGTCATTTTCACATGACTTGGGAAAATCTGCTCCAGCTTTGACCCCCTTGCCCATTTGAGGGAACTATGCCACTGAATTTTAAGTTCTGGAACTAGTTTTCAGATTATAGCTCAACCCCTTCTTTCTCCCCCAATTGCAGTGGTTTCTCAAGGAAATAAGCGGCTTTCACACTATGTTCATCATTTTCTAAGATAAACAGTTATGTTCTGCTACACGAAGCCAAACCTTTGAAAGTAAAACAAGTCCTTTCACACTATGCTAAAATAGAAGTCCTTAGATCATTATTTATATCATATGAAATCATTACAAGCAACCTAATGACAAAATTACGCCACTGAATGTAAATTTCTGGAACTATTGTCAGATTATACCTCTACCCCTTCTTCCTCCCCCAATTGCGGTGGTTTCTCACGGAAATAAGCGGCTTTTCACACTATGTACATGATTTTCTAAGCTAAGCAGTTATGTTCTGCTACATGAAGTCTAACCTTTCAAACTAAAACAAGGCCTTTCCCACTATGCTAACATTGAAGTCCCTAGATTATCATTTATTATCATATGAAATAATTACAAGCAACCTATTCAAAAATTATGAAGAGATGGAGATTCAAGCTCTGATCAAGCATGAACATGTATCTAGGAATACTTTTTTAATTTATTTTCAAAATTTATTAACTGCTCATCAAAAAAATTCGATTTGATTGCTACTATGTTGACTTTCCTGTAGCATGACATAAACTTTGTAAACTCCAATTTTTTTAGCAGTTAGAATATTGTTACAGCTCAGGAGTTGGACTTGATCCCATTCCTCCGCCTCTTTCCAAAACATGGAAAATGGAATGGCCATTTCAATCTCAACCGAAATCACAAGCTACTACCACCAGTAACTACTCACTGCATCACCAAGCCGCCTGAGACCAACACAGCTTTGAATGTTCCTCCTCCATTCCATTCTATTCAAAGTCTCCCTCTTGACACCCTCCAAGAAGGTTCCAATTTCTATTAAATGTTTTCTTCTAAACATCTTCCCACCCAATTTGGGGATGACTTGGTTTCTGTTTGGACCTAAATGGTTGGCCATCAAGAAAGATCTGTTTGAATTACAATCATTCAGACGAGTATAAAAAAAAATCCATAGACAATTTCTCTTGAAAACATCTAGCAAATCCTCCTCCATCTTTTGGGAGACCCACACTTCAGAATAAAACTTGACCACTGTCATCATTGTAGCTCACAACATACTACTCTTGGTTTGAAGATTTATCTTCCTATTCTTCTGAACATTTTTTATTGTGAAAAAAACCCTGGCTATTAACTATTCTACTTTCAAAATTTTCACTACAACCACCGTCTTTACTGATTGTACTACCAAGGTAAATGAAGCTGTCTACTTGATCAATTTTCTTGTTACCCAACATCATATCTTCACCTATTCCAAGTCTCAGCAGCTTATTCTTCTCAACATTAATTTTTAAACCTGTTTTTGAACCCTGAACCCTCAAAGCATTCAAAAATCCATTCATTTTGCTAACATTTATATCTAGGGTGATCATATCATCAGCATAATCTCAATCTGTGAGAGTTTTATAGCATTCGCTCTTCTCTTTAGGATATGGTGCGACCCTGGTCAACTCCTGATTTAATCTGAAAGCTGCAACCAAACCTCATTTCCTATCATAACCACAGCAGTATTGTTCTTGTATTTATCTCGTTTCAATACATTTATCTGGAATGCCATACAAGGATAGGACCTTTTCTGAAGCTTTGTTGAATCAAACGCTTGCTCATAATCTATAATACTGAGGATTAAAGGGGCCTGATGGCTTAGCACCTCTCAATTATTAATCTAAAGGTTAAAGTTTGGTTGACGCATGCTCTCCTTTTCCTAAAACTATGCTGTTCTTCTCTTATAACTTTATCTGCAGAAGTTTTAAAACTTATCAAATCTTAAAACGGCCTTTAAAACTTATCAATAACAGTTTAGGCCTCATACACTGGGGGGGGGGGGGTGAGGGGTATAAAAAATTACAATTGCGACAATTTTTCAGTCAATTAAGTACCTCAAAAGGAGTGCAAAAAGATAAAATAAAAGGCATTTAATGTCAGATATCAGAAAAACTGGGGGAGGGGGAAGTACCCCCCTTCCCGGACCTTGAACTGACACTACCTCTAATCACCTTTCATATTAAAACTTCCAACTTTACAACCACCATATTTGAAAAAACAAAAAACTCATTTAGGCCACTGCACCATTGGCACCTGGTTTTTTCCCTTTTAGTTATGCCTCTTTCTCATTGTCACAAAACAAATCTCCCTTCACTTCCAAAATGTCACAAATTTTTAGGAGGTGGCAAGCACTTTCAGACAATTAGAGAAATAGGTCTGTTGTGAATTGCAAAATAGTAGTGGAGTGGGCAAGGGCTATTGGAGAGATCATTGGCCTACTTGGTACATCAATCACACACATTGAAATGCTGGTATTACTGAAATTTAGCAGCACTGAAACATATGGAGTGGGATGAACAGAAGGGTGTTGGAGAGGCCAAAGGCCAAATTCTTTCCTCCAATAGGAGAGATTAAAGAGGATTGCACGATTCTGACTACAATAAGGTAAAACATCCCTCTTCTGACTTCAGTGTTAGTTCTTGGGGTTTGGGGAGGGGACACGGGCCTCTTTTGTGACTTATGTTGGTTTTCTAACAAACTTAGATCTGTCTCATCTTTGCAACGAAGCAGGCCTTTGCTTATTTTGGCACACATTCTGCGTTCGATTTTGTTTCTTTTGTGTACCACAGCAAGAAAATTGTTGTTCATTCACAATTATCAAACTCGTATATATTATGATAAACAAATTTTAGGCGTAAAAAAACTTGTATCTGGTACTTCTATCTGCTCTTCTGGGATTATTGATTACTGTCACAGCAAAATATATCTTAAAGTTAAAAGTTGCTTTTCTTTCCTTATGCCAACTTTCTAACAACACCTCTAAGGAAAAAGTAAAGGGTAGGCTAAGCTTCAATTCTTTTTGGAATTAAAGAGGCTATTAAAGTTTAGTAGATACACTTGACTCCATTCTTCTTTCTCTTTCCTGTACACATATACGTTCTTTTGTTCCAAAATTAACTTTTGGATTCTGTCCTCTTAATCCTCAAAAGTCCCAAGATTTAGACTGGTGTGAATTAGAAGCATTACTATTTTTATGCATCAGAAGTTGAGGAACAGAGAGTTTGGCAGGGATTGTCACCAAATTCCCCTTATGTCCCAAAAATTTTCAGACCGAATATGGCTGAAATTTTCATTTGTTAAAAAAAAATTTTTATGTACTTAAATCTGACTTTTTGTTTATTTTATATGGGAAAAGATATAGAAAAATAAAAATTTTGGATTCAATTCGCTTATACTTGCTGACAACTGCGCCCTCTACTTAATTTCAATAAAATCAAATTTCAAATATTATAAAATGATTATGAATGCTAGACAATTTATTTTAAATTTTGCTCCTAAAATTTCCATGATCAGTGCAAGTGCGCTCTCCGCCCCTACTAAACCCGCTTCGGAATTCTGGGGCATTTCCTCACTTCTCTGAGGTAATTCATTATAATAGTTTTGTCTGATTTTTAAGATTGTTTTGTTTTTTAATAAAAAAGTGTCAAGATAATGCTGCAGTATCAATGCTTCGATTTAGCTTATTAGTTTGCTTAAATAGTTTGGAAAGTTGCAATGCATGTTTTGTGTTGTGGCTTTTTCCCAGTCTGGCAAAAAAGATAGTGCGCCTCCTTTACTTTGACTAAATCGAGGGGAGTAGATATTTATTCAAGAGTAAGGGTCAAAGGGTATTGAACACTTTCCAAAAAAAATAACTTGCATCCGTTTTGCATTTTCGACCCCAATTGATGGTAATGAATTTACCTTAACAGGCCAAGACTCTGTGTTTAGTTTTTAATACTTCTTCTTCCAACTAGTGCTGTAGGTTCTTTTCGTTCCGTGTTAAAAAAAACTTACATCCGTTTCGTATGTTCGACCCCCTCCACACGGAGCTGTGTTGATGGTACTGAATTTGCCTAACAGTCTAAGACTCTTAAGTTAGTTTTGAATACTTCTTCTTCCAACTAGTACAGCGTTGATGTGCCAACTGTGCCGCCGGAGACTTGCTGATACGAATCTTCGCAGGGACATACGCAGTGAGGGGGGTGAGAAGGGGCTCAGAGCCCTACTCTCCTTCAGAGGTCTTAAATTGTCTTGGAGTTATTGGCACTTCTTGTTCAAAATAGTAAAGAAAATTTGTTTTTTTATTGCTACCCCTCCTCTCCCACCCCCCAGTTTCTTAGAATTTCTATCTGGGGGAGGGGAAGAAGATCTGTCAAACATGAAAAACGGGTGATTTGTACAAAAATCAGCTGTGTTGTCTTTAAAAACGTTTGCAATATATGAGAAATACTGTGAAATATTGGAAGGAGTGTTAAAATTCTGAGGTTTTTTGAGGGCCTAAGAACCCAATGTGCATGCGTGCCTGACTGATATTTAAAACCTTTTTTAACCAACTGTTTCAACTTTCTTACTGTTTCAACTGTTTCCTTTAATTCACTTGAAACTACAAAAAACACCAATCTCCAACGGGGAGCAGAGCTCTTAAAGTTAGTTATAAATAATAGACAATATCATAAATAAAACAGTACATCTTGTCATAGTCGTAAATATAACGAAAAATAAATCGAAAAAAAAAGAAAACATTATCCATTTCCTTCAGATTTAGCTACTTTGTTCAAAAAGTCCATTTTTGCATAGGACGAGATTGTTGCATTTAATTTGAGAACTACCAGCGATATTATTGTAAAGATTGTCCTCACCTGCTCTTTAAAGTGCATCTGGAGTAGGATTGGGGTTAGCAATAAATATAAAAAAAGCTTGCCAGATATTTTGGTTTGTCATATTCCTTTCCGAACGTGTGCTCCTATCAAAGTCGATTTTATGAAACTTGAGATGGGTCGTTCAAAGAAAAGCAGAAAACAGGCATGCATATGGTCTGCAGATATTTAGATATCTGAAAGTCAACAATCAGTCAGTGTTGCCGTGTATTCAGTTTTGATTTTCAAGCTTTTGCGTAATGAAAAGCTGGATATCTCAAAACTGTGGGAAGGATTATAGACATAATGTGTATATACATAGACATGCAGATGGGATGTAGTTCAGAATTCTACGAGTCAGGACACCTCTCCTCAAACTTGTCAAATAACATTTGCTTTTTGCTATCAACCTCGTTCCCCAATAATCCATTCTATGTCTGGAACCGAATTATGGAATCAGGATTCGACTTTAGTGGAGGGGAGTAGTCAAGATTTAAGGCCAAAGTGTTCAGATTTTGCAGTTCTTCTCATATTTTCCCAAAATAATTTTACGAAATTCTTCTTTTGGGAGCTTTGAGATTTTCGTAATGGAGATTTGAGGCTGAATTGTTTAGTTATTCACCTCTTTTAATATTTTTCCAAAATAATTATAGTAAACTTTCGGACTTCTTCTTTTGGGAGGTTCATAGTGGAGCTTTAAGGCTGAAAAGTGCAGTTTTTGCACGTCTTTTCATATTTTTACAAGATTGTTTTAGTAAATTTTAGGAAAATTCTTCTTTTGGGAGCTTTGAGAGCTTCATAATGAAGCTTTAATGCTAAAATTGTTTAGTTTTTCACTTCTTTTCATATTTTTCCAAAATAATTCTAGTAAATCCTTGGAAACTTCTTCGTCAGAAACCGAAATCATTAGGTTACAGGGACGAAGGTATTTTTAATATATTATCTGAGGCCAACCTGACTTTTATACATAATAATGATAGATGGTAATAAGCTTACCTAAGCTTTGGATGTCAGGTGACATCCAAATCGTTAGATTTTTCTAACGATAATTTCGACCTTGAATAAGATATCTTAGACTTCATAAGACTAAGAGTGCCAATAACCGTATTTGATATATATAACTCAAGACTTCGAATAATAAAGAGAAAATTATTTTGGCCTTGGACTACCGATGTATGCTTAAAGACTCACTGAAAGCGCTTTTTGGGAGGGGGGACTCCCCACGTTGGGAGAAAGCCATAAGCGATGAGTTGTTGAGTAGTTGCCCTTTTGACAAACTGCTTACAGACGGTGTGTTGTGATTCAGTTCACCTTCTCCCCTTAAAATTCTCTGAAATTTTTTTTCTTCATACCCTTGTAATAGTAACCTTTATACCCTTACCCTTCATACCGGACACAGTAATAATAGTCACAGTAGTAGTATTAGTAGTTCTAGTAGTATTAATAATAATAGCATTAGTTCTAGTTGCAACAGTGGTATTAACATAATGGCTTTTGGTCAGTTGAATATCCCTCTTATCAAGCCCTGAATGTTTCAAATTAATATAATTAGCTGTTCCTATGACATTGCATTTGTGTCCTTTTGATAACCTTTATATACACATACTTCTTGGAATTTTCATTTTAATGCTCTTAATCTTACAAGTAGTTGCAATAGAAGTAGTAATTGGAGTGGTAGTAGCAGTAGTAGTATTAGCAGTAAGTGTAGCAGACACCTGCCTATTGGTTTAATTGATCTTCCTCTTTAATCATTCGCTGAAATTTCCAACTTAATGTACAAATCTGTTCGCGAGATACCCCCTTTTAACAATCTTCATGCACGTAGTGTCTTTTTATTTAGTTCAAATTTCGCCAAAGTATTCTCTCACATCTTCGCTTTCATACACTTAGCCTGAATAGCACTAGGGTTACGTATGGATCTAGTAGCATGTGTTGTTGTAGTAGTAGTAGTAGTAGAATTAGTAATATTATTAATAGTAGCATCATGTGCATATGGCCTTTTGGTCTGTTGATCATCCCCTTCATGATGCTCCAGAAGTTTCACCTTGATACGTTACGCCGTTTCAAAGGTATCGCCGATGTGCTCTTTGATCCCTTTAGATGCCCTTTTCATCTTAATACTCTTAGCCTTACAAGAAATTGCAATTGAAGTAACTAGTTGGAGTAGTGTAGTAACAGTAGTAGTAGTAGCAACAAAAGTGGCAGTGGTAGTAATGTTAGTAGTAGCATGCACATATTACCTTTTGGTCAATTGATCTTCTCCTTTAAGCCTTCTCTGAAAGCTCCAACTGAAAACCCAAATCGGTTTTTGAGATACACCCTTTTAACAACCCATATGTACATAACGTGTATTGATTTAGTTTAATACTTGCCTCAAATTTTTCGGAAAGGCTCATCTGAATGCTCTTCGTCTTTTTGAAAAGTTGGTCAAAGTTTTTTTGACTAAAAGTAAGGAGCAACATTAAAACTTAAAACGAACAGAAATTATTACATATATGAGTGGGTTTGCCCCCTAGTCAATATGTCGCTCGTTACGCCAAAGTTCGAATTTTGTTCCAATTCTTTAAGAATGATCCCTGAATCACAAAAGCCGTTTAATTAGAATCGATAGCTATTTTGAAAGTACTAAAAAAAACTTTAGCGTAAAGTATACCCTCCTATATCATATACCCTCCTCATATACATTATAATTTCTTTTCGTTTTAAATTTTTTTGTTGCTCCTTACTTTCAGTTGAAAAAAAAACATTTTTATAATTTCTGATCGGTTTTTAAATAATGGTGGGAAATCCCGCTCGCCCTGTATAGGAATGTCCCTTCCCCCTGAAAACATCCTCCATGGAGAGATCCTCCCACGTAGTCCCCTCCCCCCATCCATAAGAAAAATCGCTCCTGAAAACTTCTGTATAATTCCCAATAACCAATGCTATATTTAAAAAAGGGGCAAAGTTTCATAACTTGCAGCCCTTCCCCCGGGTACTGTGGGGGATTAAGTCATCCTCAAAGACACAGGTGTAATATATTTTCGACTATGCTGAACAAATGGCTATCTCAAAATTTTGATCGGGTGACTTTGGGAAAAATGAGCATGGGATGGGGCCTAATTACCCTCCGGTTTTTTGGTCACTTAAAAAGGGCAATAGAACTTCTAATTTTAATTTGAACAAGCCCTCTTGTGCTATTCTAGGACCACTTGATCGATACGATCACCCCTGGAAAAAAAAAAAAAAAAAAAAAAAAAAAAAAAAAAAAAAAAAAAAAAAAAAAAAAAAAAAAAAAACATACAAATGAACACGCATCCGTGATCTTTCTTCTGGCAAAAAATACAAAATTTTACATTTTTGCAGATACATTAGGGAAATGTATGAAACCTCTACATTGATACTTTGAATCTGATGGCGTGATTTCATTAAGATCCTGTTACTTTTACGGGGTGTTTCCCCTTTTTTTGAAAGTAAGGCAAACTTTTCGAGGCTCGTAATTTTTCATGGGTAAGACTTATATGTTTGAAATCAACATTAAAAATCGATTCTTTTGATGTATCTATTGGTATCAAAATTCCGTTTTTTAGAGTTTCGGTTAATATTGAGCCGGTTCACTCCTTACTTAAAATTCGTTACCACGAACTGTTTGATATACTTTGTTTAAATAGTGAACGAACTGCCTTACTTACATCCCTTGCCCTGAGGCCTCTGGGTGGGGTTGACATCCCCAAAAGGAATAATTACTAGATTTTCAGCAATGCTGAACAATGTTTCGAAACCTTTAATTGAATTTGTTTTAGGAAGCGATGGGTATGGGGGGGTGGGCCTGGTTAACTTCTATCAGGTGCATTTAGGGAAAAGACGTGGGGGGATACTTTTCCTCCGATCACTTTTGATTCTTAAAAAGGCACTAAAAATTTTTATTTCCAATCTATTCAACCCCTTTTGAAGTTAATGATAATTACTAGACTTTCAATAATGCTGAACAAAATATATGTCTCGAAACTTTTATTGAATGTGTTTTAGGAAAAGATCATAAAAGCGCCAGGGCGTAAATTAAAACCCTAGTCTCTAGGTTCTGTTTTTTTTTTCGACCATAAAGGCCTTGTTATATGATCTTTGGACTATTTTGAACATAATTGCTATCTCTAAACTTCTATCAGATGCATTTAGGGAAAAGACGTGGGGGGATAGTTGTCCTCCGTTCACTTTTGATTCTTAAAAAGGCACTAAAAAATTTTATTTCCAATCTATTGAACCCCCTTTGAAGTTAGGAATAATTACTAGATTTTCAACAATGCTGAACAAAATATATGTCTCGAAACTTTTATTGAATTGGTTTTAGGAAACAATGGGTGTGGAGGGGGGTAGGCCTGGTTACCCTTCCATCACTTTTGACACTTAAAAAGAGTACTAGAACTTCTGATTTACAATTAAATGAACCCCATCCAAAGCTTATGTGACCACCCAGTCCTTCAAACCTTATATGCCCCTGGGGGATAACTTACAACCCTTGCCCCTGGGCTCTGGAGGATTTTGTCAACCCTGGAGGCATTGTTCTATGTTCTTTGGGCTATTTTGAACAAAATGGCTTAATTGAAGTTTGCCCAACCACCCCTTCCATAAAGATCATAAAAGCCCCAGGGTGTAAATTACAACCCTAGTCTCTAGGTTCTGTTTTTTTTTCGACCATAAAGGCCTCGTTATATGATCTTTGGACGATTTTGAACATAATTGCTATCTCTAAACTTCTATCAGATGCATTTAGGGAAAAGACGTGGTGGGAATAGTTGTCCTCCGATCACTTTTGATTCTTAAAAAAGGCACTAAAAATTTTATTTCCAATCTATTGAACCCCCTTTGAAGTTAACACGACCACCCTTTCATAAAAACTTTATATGTTATTAATGGGCAACCAGTATATCTTTTAGCTCTTGCCCTGTGGGTTTTTTTTTTTGGGGGGGGGGTGAACTCAAAGACATAATTGCTGGACCTTTCAAATATTTTAAACAAAATTGCTATCTTAAAATTTTGGTTGTATGTTTTGGGGAAGTAATGGGCTTGGGGTGGGGGGGGGGGATTGTTCTCCTGCAATCACCCTTGACTCTTAAAAAGGGCACTAGAAATTTCAATGTCCATCCGAATGAGCCCCTTTCAAAGTTTCTACGGCAACTCCTCTGTGAAGTGCCTTGGTCAGAAAAACCAAAAATAATACATAGTACCCACATTGCTCTTAGCGCTATTGCGCTGGATATCATAAATAAAAAAAAACAAGTTTTTTTAACTGAAAGTAAGGAGTGACATTAAAACTTAAAACGAACAGAAACTACTTCGTAAATGAAAGGGGCTGCTTCCTCACCAACGCCCCGCTCTTTACGCTAAAGTTTGACTCTTTCAACTCTTCTTTTTAAAACAGTAAAAAACTTTAGCGTAAAGAGAGGGGTGTTGATGAGGAAGCAGCCCCTTTCATATACGAAGTAATTTCTGTTCGTTTTAAGTTTTAATGTCGCTCAGCTTATTTTCAGTTAAAAAACTTGTTTTTTTATTTAATTTCTGAACGTTTTTGAATCAGTGCATATTTTGATTTTGGCTCTCCGCAGAGGAATAATTAAAACGAAATTTACATATTTGTTTTTTTTGGCTAAATGTCTTTCTCATAATTTTGATCGAATGATTTTGAGAAAAAAAAAGAGCGGAGGAGGAAGCCTAGTTGCCCTCTGATTTTTTGGTTGATTAAAAAGGCAACTAGAACTTTTAATTTTTTACGAATTTTTTTATTAGTAAACGATAAACGTAACTTATAAATTAGCTTACGTAAAGAACTTTTGTATTCTCATGTCTTTATTACATATATGAGGGGGTTCGGCCCCTCGTCAGTACCTCGCTCTTTAATCTAAAGCTTAAGTTTTGTCCCAATTCATTAAGAATGATCTCTGAATCACAAAGGCCGTAGAATAAATAGTTAGAATTACTAAAAATACTTTAATGAAAAGAGTGAGGTATAACGAGGAGGTAAACCCCTCATATGCGTAATAATTTTTGTTCGTTTTAAGAGATTTGAAATTCTCTTTTACCATGAGAAGTCTCTCCATGGAAATATCCTCCCACGCAACCCTACCCCCATCAACTCTCCCCCCTAAACCAAAAAAATCCCCCTGAAAACGTCTGTACACTTCCCAGTAACCATTACTATATGTAAACACAGGTCAAAGTTTTCAACTTGCAGCCCCTCCCACGGGGACTGCGGGGGAGTAAGTCGTCCCTAAAGACATAGTTATTAGGTTTTTCGACTATGGTGAATAAAATGGCTATCTCAGAATTTTGATCTGGTGACTTTGGGGAAAAATGGGCGTGGGAGGGGGGCCAAGGTGACCTCCAATTTTTGGTCACATAAAAAGGGCACTAGAAATTTGAATTTCCGTTAGAATGAGTCCTCTTGCAAGATTCTAGGACCACTCAGTCGATACGATCACCCCTGGGGAAAAAAAAACAACAAAAAACAAGAAAACAAATAAACACGCATCTGTGATCTGTCTTCTGGCAAAAAATGCGAAATTCCACATATTTGTAGATAGGAGCATGAAACTTCTACAATTAGATTCTCTGATACGCTGAATCTGATGGTGTGATTTTCGTTAAGATTGTATGACTTTTAGAGAGTGTTTCCTCTAAACGTGATGAAACTTATATATTTAAAATCAGCATTAAAAAGCGATCCTTTTGATGTAGCTATTGATATCAAAATTCCATTTTTTGGAGTTTTGGTTACTATTGAGCCGGGTCGCTCCTTACTACAGTTCGTTACCACGAACTGTTTGACAAAGTCTTAAATTTCTCTGAAAATACTTTACATTCAGATTCAAAGCCCCTTGTGTTTGAGCAGTCTTTCTTAAAGAACTGTGTCAAAAAGTCGAACTTTAGTGTAAAGAGGAGGGTGGATGAAGAGGCAGCCGCCCTCATATACGGAATAATCTCTGTTTGTTTTAAGTTTTGATGTTAGGCCTACTCCATATTTTAAGTTGAAAAAAGTTTTTATTTAATTTCTGACCGGCTTTCAAATCATGCCTGGAAATTCTCTGCCCTCAACTTCTTTTCAAATATTGGGAAAATTCCCATCGGAAATTTCTGGGAAATCACCGCCTAGAAAATTCCCCCTCTCTAAAAATTTTAATATATTTCCTAATATCATACCATGCTAACATTGGGCAAATTTGGCATCCCCAAAAGCATAATTATTGAACCTTTCACATAAGCTGAATCTGGCTATCTCAGTTTTGATCGGATGTATTTGGGAAAGAAGGGGCGTAGGAGAATAGCTAGTTACCCTCCAATCTTTGTGGCAATTTAAAAACAGCACTAGAAATTTTGATTTTCGTTCAAATGAGCCCTCTCTTGATCTTTCAACCCCATTGGTTCTATTCGGTCATCGCCGGGCAAAAAACAAAAACGAATAACAAACACGCACCCGTGATCTTTCTTGTGGCAAAAAATACAAAATTCCATATTTTTTTAGATGGGAGCTTGAAACCTCTTCAGTATGGTTCTATGATAGGCTCAGTCTGATGATGTGATTGCCATTAAGATCGCTTGACTTATTAGGGGCGTTTCTCTCCTTTTTTTCAAAAATCTGGCGAACTCTCTCTGGTTCGGAGCTTTTGATGGATAATATTAAACTTAATAAATTTATATATTTAGAATCAGCATAAAAAGGCAATTCTTTTTATATTTCTTTTGTTATAAAAATTCTATTTTTTTTAAAGTCCGCGCTAACTTTGGGTCGAGTTGCTCCATGCTTACTTTTCGTTACCACGACCTGTTTGATAAGACTGGAAAGGACTTAATTAAGCTTTTAAATCCTTAAATTTTGGCTAATAAAAAGCATAAAAGTGATTAAGCCTTGGGAAAAATGTCCATAGTTTGCTTCATTTTCAAAATAACCATAATTAACATTGAAATGTGATAATATCAGAGCTGTGATGTGCATAGTTCAAACTGTTTCTAGTCTCAAAATAAAATATTAAAGTAGTCCTGTGGTGGCGCAGTGGGTTTGACCTTAGCTTGGTAATACTTGGGACCCAGAGATCGAATCATGCTGCAGCAATGCACTGCAGGGCCGACGTAAGGACCTTAGTATTCAAGAAGCGTCGTCAATCTGATACAATACAAAAATATTAAAGTAATTAAGCGGACTTTGATAATTGTTCTAAGTTTTTAAAATACGTAAATGTATACTTATTGAAGTAGAACTTGATACCATAGTACACGTTAATGAGCCACTAATGACTCCACAGTAAATGTTGTAGTAGATATTTTTATGGAATAATTGAGCTTAAAAACCCTCAGTGAACCTTTAGTCATCCTCTACTTTGATTTGTCTATTTTGCTCATTTTAGATCGCAAACAACGATTTACATGGCAATACTGTTCGGATGGTTGCACCTGTTTATTTCTTAATCTTCTGTTTTTAAATAAAAGCGGTTGATGATAGATGTAATGTTAAGTCACCCCCGGCATATGAACAGGTGGCTTTATTTTAAAAGACGAGGATCCTAAAGACGGCCGAGATAAACATGACACGCGAACTGTGTTGGTAAGGGAAGTTCGGTCGGAGCGTGGGAGAATATTGTACAGGAAGTTGGAAACTTAAAACCAAACAACAAAGCACTATTTTGAATTAAGTATGGATTAAAGCTGTGGAAGGATTGCGTCTCAAGTGATTTTCAAAAATGAACAGGGGTTGATTTAGTGTTCTTCACCCTGGTGTTCAGCTATATTCGTAATCGTCAGCTCAGTGAGAGGAACTAATTCTTTTCAAAATTGTCAGGTTACAAAGAAAGAACCTGACATGCAAAATTTTTCACGAATATGGCATGATTTGATTGCCGAATACATTATCTGCATAGGTAATTCAACTAACGGAGGTTGTTGTTTAAGGGGATAATAGATTTGAAATCCACAAGCTAGGTTTGAAAGAACCACTGGAAAACCTAAAAAGATATCCACGTTAACAATGCTAAACGTTTAGAGAACTATGTAAAAAATTTTAAAGATCTTTGTACGTCCCTGCTTGGCCCTCCACCCAGTTTTGAATTTTTTACCGCTTATTTGTTGCATTTTTGATTATCCGGATTGCAACCCTGATTGTAATGTCGATTGTATTGTCAAAACACGCACGGAATCAATTCTCATCATGTTTATCACCTCACTTTATCCAAGAGCAATATTTTATCAGAGATATTACTTAGGCAGCGCTTTAATTTAATTTTTGTTTTGTTTTTGTTTAGACCAGGGGACTTCGTATCAAAGGAGTTATTGTAGAAACTTCAGAAAGGGCTCATTTGATTGGAAATTGAAAGGGCTAGTGTCCTTTTTAATAGTCAAAAGTGATTGGAGAGCAACTAACCCCCTTTCCACACCCACCGTTTCTCCAAGCAGTTCCAATCAAAATTTTGAAATAGCCATTTTGTTCAACGTATTTGAAAGGTTCGGTATGTCTTTGAGGATAACAAATCTCCCTAGCCATCAGGGCAAGGGCTGTAAGGTATGCCTGGGGGTATATAAGTTTTTGTTTTTAGAAAGCGCGGTCATATAAAGTTCAGAGAGAGCTCATTGGACTGGTACTCAAAAATTCTAGTGCTCTTTTTAAGAGTCAAAGTGGTCGGAGGGCAGCTTCCCATCCTCCCTCCACACACACGTTTTATTGTCCGGAAATGCATCTATTAGAAATTTTGAGATAGCTATTTTATTCAAAACAGTCTTAATAACATATAACAAGGCCTTTGGGATTGAAACAAACCTCAGAGCCTAGGGGCAAGGGTTGTAAAATATGCCCAGGGGTTTTTTAATGTTTTTATAGAAGGAATGGTTGTATAAACTTTAGAGGAGGCTCATTTGGTTAAAAATTGGAATTTCTAGTTCCCTTTTATGAGTCAAAGGTGATGGAAGGCAGCTAGCCTCCCCCACCATTTCGAAAACCCTCTTCACCAAATGAATCTGATTAAAATTGTGAGATAGTGATTTTGTTCATGATCATCCAAAGAACTAAAACAATACCTCTAGGGTTGACGCAACTCCCTAGTGCCCTAGATTCAGGGTTGTAAGTCATGGCCTGTGGTCATATAAGGTCTCTATGGAATGGGTGGTGGCATAAACTTCAGATGTGGCTCATATGGTTGGAAATTGGAAGTTATAGGGCCTTTTTAAGAGTCAAAGTGATCTGAGAGCAACCAAGCTCACCATTTCCCCAAAGACATCCGATTAAAATTCGAAGATAGAAATTTTGTTCATTGTATAAAGTCCGGAAATTATGTCTTTCAAGAAGACACCCTGCCCCCACAGCTCTCAGGGCAAGGGTTGTAAGTTATGCCCCGGGGGCATAACTTATAACCTCCCCCAAACGTCGTGTTTCCTGAAATACGTTTAATAAAAATTTTGAGACGGTCATTTTATTCAAATTAGTCCAAAGATCATATAACAAGGCTTTTAGAGTTGATACAAACCACCAGAGTCTATGGGGCGAGGGTTGTAAGTTATGCCGCGGGGTATTTAAGGTTTTTATGCAAGGGATAGTTGTTTAACTTTAGAAGAGGCTCATTTGGTTGAAAATTAGAAATATTAGTTCCTTTGTAAGCGTCAAAAGTGATGTAGGGCATTTAGATCCCCCCCCCCCCGACAACCCCTCTTCACCAAACGCATCTGAGTAATATTTGAGATAGTGATTTTGTTAGAAATAGTTCAAAGAACATATAATAATGACTCTGTGGGTGAAACAACCCCTCAGCGCCCTGGGGATAGGGTTGTAAATTATGCCATGTGAGCATATAAGGTTTTAATGGAATGGGCGGTCATATAAACTTCAGATAGGACTTATTTGATTTGAAATTTGAAGCTATAATGCTCCTTTTAAGACTCAAAGTGATTTGAGAGCAACCAGCGCCCCTCGCTGCTCATCATTTCCCTTAAAACCTCCAATGAAAATTTGGTGATAATAATTTTGTTCATCGTAATTGAAGGTTTCAGAAATTTTGTCTGTGAGGAGAACACCCCCCGCCACATCTCCCAGGGAAAGGGTTGTAAGTTATGCCCTGGGGACATAGTTTTCTTATAGAAAGGGTGGTCGTATATGCTTTGGACGGGACTCATTGGATTGGTAATCAGAAATTCTACTGCCCTTTTTAAGAGTCAAAGTTATCAGAGCGCAGCTACCCCCCTCCCACCTAACAGGTCATTTTTTCCCGATATGTATTCAACAGATACTTTGAGACAATCCTTTTATTCAAAATAGACCAAATATCATATAGAAAGGCTTTTGAGGTTGATACAAACCACCAGAACCCGAGGGCGAGGGTTGAATGTTATGCACATGGGGAAATTTAAGGTTTTTATCGAAGGGATCATTGTATAAACATTAGAGGTGACTCAATTTGTTGAAATCGGAAGTTCTAGTTCTCTTGTAAGAGTCAATAGTGATGGAGGTCAAGTAGCCCCTTCCCCCACCCAACTACACTTCTTTTCACCAAATGTATGTGATTGAAATTGTACAATGGCAATTTTGTTTAAAATGGTCCAAAGAACATATGACAATTTCTCCAGGGCTGCCCCCCTCCCCCAGAGCCCTGGGGCAAGGACTTGAAGTTATGGCCTGGAGGCATATAAGGTTTTTATGGAATGAGTGGTCGTATTTAATTCGGATGGGTTTTACTTGATTTTAAATAGAAATTATAGTGCTCTTTTTAAGAGTCAAAGTGATTTAAGAGACCCCCACGCCCATCTTTTCCCATAATAAACATCCAGACAAAGTTTTGAGACATCATTTTTTCTCAGCATTGTTCAAAGTTTCAGTAATTATGCGGTACAATAGTTGTAGTAGCAGTAGTAACATTAGTAGCAGTATACAAATAGGACCTTTTTTCTACATCCCCTTCTACACACGATGAAATTTTTAACTTAGTGCTATCAACCGGCCCTGAAGCGTTGCTGATACGACCTCTTGACAACCTGTAGGGGCGTAGTGTGTTCCAATTTATTTCAATACAGTTACAATGTTGTCCAAAATTTTGCCTTGATACGCTTAGGTTTATTAGTAGTAGCAGTAGCACCAGTATTTATAGTAGTTGTAGTAGGAGTACATTTAACAGTAATAGTCTTAGCGTCAGTAGCAGTAGTAGTAGTTGTAGGAATAGAAGCAGTAGTATTATGATGCAAATATTGTCTTTTGGTTAGTTCAACACCCCCCACAACAAGCGTTGTAAGTTTTTATTTCTCACACGAAACTGTTCCTAAGATATTGCTGATATGCCCTTTTGACAACCTGTATTCGGGTGGCAGATTGTCCTCCGTACAACAGAAATATTCTCTGACAATTTCACTTTCATAACTCCATAGGTTGCGGATTTTGAACTAGCCAGAAGACACTCCGTGTATGCATACATTTAATGCTGATTCTATGGTCGCTGTAACTAATGACACTAATTGCATTAAGTTAAAACTTTTAGGGAACGTTTAGGGGGGGGGGGGTTCCAGTTAAACTTAAAAACTATGTGCACTTAGGTATTAAAGGGGATATAAGCAATATAGGGCAAATAAGTACATAGGCAGCGATGCTCTATCATAGCTAGTAATATCATTGATTTTTTAAATGAGCTAATTTGATTGACAATTAAAAGTTCTAGTGCCCTTTTAAGAGTCAAAAGTGACTGGAGGGTGATCAGCCCTCCTCTTTAGCTCATAATTTTCCAGACATTTTTAATCAAAATTTTATGACAGCCCTTTGTTCAGCCTAGCTGAACAGTCTAGTAACTATATCTCTGGGTTATTGGGTAGGTCAACCTCCACAATGATGTAATTTGCCCGTTATGCTTAAAAACTAAATTTTGCTCTAAAAGTAAATTAAAACGCACTGTTTTTATGCTGATTGCCGATAAGACATCTCAGCAATATACCAAGAACGACTACGGGAATTAAACTCAAACTTTCGGGGCCACTTCTCTACTTTCGCTCTTAATATTTTACTAAATCAAAATAGTGTAAGTATCCAGGCTGTGAAAGAGCATAGATATATTTCTTTGGGAATGGCATCAAGTTTTATGTATCAGGTCAACTAGAGGATGTATATGACTAAAGTAAACACTACTGTTTGTGTCATGATTTTCAAAAGGGTTTATGTTGCTAAAAAGTTTCTCTAGCATGCAAATGGCATGCGAAACTGAATTCTTAAAGAAAAACCGGAAAGATCCAAACTATTATTTTATTTTTCTCTGAAAAAGACTATGTCATTATAAAACGAACAGAAATTAATAAAATAAAAAAAAACTTTCAACCAAATAAGTTTTTCAAAATAAGCAAAGAACTCCATTTAACCAAGAATGAATAAAAACGGAATCAAATAATCTACCAAGCATACAACTACTACAAATCAGCATCAATAAATAAATGAAACCCAAAACAAAAATAAATCAAAATAAATAACCGAGTCAAACTCAAAACGAGTAGAAATTAACATAAGTAGGGTTCAGAACCCCTGTGGTCTCTAAAAGCCAGAATATATTTTGCACTTTTCTGAAAAAAATTCTTTTAAACGTTTTCACTTTTATAACTTTAAGAAATCGAAATTAATTACGATTTTAAGGAATAAATATCAGCATATGTATATTAAACTGACAATGCAAATTAATTTGATTTTTTTTTTGTAAGTTGCAAAATATACTCTGGCTTTTAGAAAGCAATAGGGTTTTGAACCCTACTCATGTTGATTTCCGCTCCTTTTGAGTTTGACTCGGTTATTTATTTTAATTTCAGTTCGTTTTGGGTTTCACTTATTTATTGATGCTGATTTCTGGTAGTTGTATGCTTGGTAGATTATTTGATTCTGTTTTTGTTCATTTTTGGTTTAATGTAGTTCTTTACTTTTTTTGAAAAACTTATTTTATGGAAAATGTTTTTTTTTTTTAGTTAATTCAGGAACAAGGAGGACGTTACATAGAAAAGGAGCTAATTTCGTATAAAATATCTTATAATAAAAGGCTAATTTTGGAACAAGAAAAAATTAAACAATCTTAACGTTAGTATAATTTTACTTTGATTGAAATTAAAATCGAAAAGTAAAGTAAATCTAAAATAAAAAGAGATGAACAGGTAAAAATTAAATAAATCTTGCTCCTTTGACAAATCGCTATCTAACAAGTCTACTCTAGCAAGAGGCATTAATTCACGGAAATGTAGGGGGGGATATGTTTTTGAAATCTAGGGTGTGATGTCCTTGTTTTTTCAATAAAAATACCAAAAAAAATTTTCGGTGAGAATACCCCAAAACAATATTTTGAAAATCCAGAGGAAGAGGCTAAATACCTTGGGGCTCAAGTACTCCTCCCCCAATTAAAAAAAAACTTGAGTTTACTCTCTTTCCTGTTTCTCATACCCTTCGATCATTGTATTCTAATGTTTCATCAGGTTCACATTACACTAAAGACGAAATTTTCCGGCTCTTCCATGATTTCGTAAATATCCAAATTTGGGTGTTCTTTTATATTTGATTGGAATCCAGGGACCAACGCTTGGGAGAGAGGGGCTGAAGAACCACGTTTTTAAAATGTCTAGGCTTCAGGAATTTTCCAATATGGTTTCCGTATGATTTAATACTTTTTTTTTAATTTTGGGCCCCTCTCGAATAAATTCCTACTGTATGGCGACTACATAGAATCAGGAAAATTTCAGATTATCATGGAATTGGCATTGAGCTTGATAAACATTTGTCCATTTTTAGAACAATTGTACTGTAGATTTTTTTCTGCAGTCCATTATAACGTTTTTTTCTTTGGAGTTTTGATCAGAGGGAGAGGATGTAGAGGCGAAAGGGCTATTTTTTGAATAATATAATGTCTTCTAATTTTCATTGTTATTGAATCGTTTAAAAAAGGGTGGTTCAAATATGTTTCCATTGGAAAGCAGTTCTGCATTTGTTCTTTAACAGTTTCTGGGCAATATAATATATAATCTTGAGGTGATTTCAACAACTAGAAAAAGTGAAGTGGTAGGCATAGTTTCATTTGCAGGATTTGACCCCCCCCCCCAAAAAAAAAAGAAGAAAATATTTGTCAGACTTGTCATAACGTTACAAAACTGAATATGAACAAGTTTTTGATGCATCTCTTTAAGTTTTTTTTTGTAAGCACCCCCCACCCCCGAATAGAAATCCTGGATTCGTCTTTTATTCCGTACAGGAAACTTACAACCCCCCCACCTTGAACAGCAAGAAAAAGCACTTTTTGCATAGGTAGCACTGATCACTGATGCATCCTCTTTTTTCTTTTTATTTTCTTCATCACTGCAAGGGTACTAGAAAATTATAGAGAGCTGTTTAAGTGCTCGTATGAAAGGAAATTGCTATATTTAATTGCTATTTTGTGTGACAAAACGTGATGTTTAAAATAAAATACAAATTTTGACCATTTCTAGTAAAAACCTTGCATGAATCCCGATTAGTGGCCTGTCCCCTTGTATTGATGGTATCTAAGAATTTTAGATGGAATGGGTTTGGTATGTTTTTCCTAGTCCAACTTATTCGGAATCTTGTGATTCTGAGAATATAAAAAGAAAGTATTATTTATGGGAAATAGACGCCTATGGTTGGAGTGGTAAATTCTTCCTATCGTTAAATTTTCAGTTATTATGGGCTGAACTTCGTTCTTTACTAGGTTGCAGCGATAGCTGCAACCTAGTAAAGAGCTATGTGCTAACTTTCCTTTTTATGAAGCAACGTGGCTAGTTCATTTGTATATAAAAAATAAGCCAATGCATTAGAATACAGAATATTAGAAGCCACAGTGAGTACAGTGGTCAAGCATTGTTCTGTAGCGCTTGCGCTCCAAAAAGCGAAGGACGATTTGCTAGATGTTTTCCTTAGAAATTGCTTACGGATTGTCTTGGGCGCCCGCCGCTGCGGAAAAAGTGGTGTTGCATAGTAGCAATGCTACTCGGCAGCTTTCATGGCTATTTGTTGGACGATTTTGAAATTGTTGGCAGATTTGGCAGCTTTTTGAATTCTTTCGAATTCTGCTACTTGTAACTTTGGAACTTTTTCCATAACTGGATGCCCGACTGGCTCAAACAGTTATCTGTTCAAAAATGTGGTTCAATCCTACTTTCTAGGGCTATAATGAAAGAAAGGTTGAGTTGGACAGGGCACGTTATGCGGGTGAAGGATGACAGGTTGCCAAAGTTCGTCTTCGTCGGCCAAACAAAAAGCAGGTTGTCTCGAATGGGGTGGCAGGAAGTTGGAAGGAAAGATTTAATGTAAATGGAACTTCCTGGGAGGTTATAAAGAGGAAAGCTTTGAATAGATTGGGATTGAGGAGGCGCATGTGTAGCTGTGTTTTAAAAAGCACCAAACCTCAGGCAGTTTGGTGCTGCAGCGAGTTGTTAGTAGTAGTAGCGACGCACTAGAAGTTTTGTCTATGTATTTTGTCAAGTCATTTTGAGGTCTTTAATGTTTAAACCGCTAACCCCAATCAGGGTTTCAGGGGTGGCTCTTGCACTTTAGCTGTTGCCTATACCTTCTGCCATGCTTGAGTGCAGGAACATAACCTATTAGTTGCACTGAGCTTCTTTGTCTCTAGGGCCGGCTTGGTTGTTACTTTATTTAACCTATTCATACAATTTAAATGTTTTTTTTTGTAATGATTATTCAGCAAGATTGGCAGCACTCCTTAGTAAAAAATCATTAAAAAGAATCTCAATTCTCAGAGAAGAAGATAACAAGTCACTTCCTTTCAAGTCCATTTTAAAGTCCACTTGTCTTGATAATGGGTGCGTTTGTTTACTTGTCCAATGGGATTTTTACTAATCGAGGTTTAACCCCTAAAAGATAGCAACAAATACTTGTCTGGCCACGTGTCACTTAAAACGGCAAGATTAATTGTGAATAATAACAACATTGGTCACGTGTAATTATTGTTTTAATGTTATGTGAAGTTTTGACAAGGAAGAGGCTGGGACTTTGGGCCTGTTTCTAATTTTACAGGCAAATACACCTTCAGCAATTATTTCAGAGCTGGGTAGCCTAATACAATTTGTGTGGCCAGAAGTTTAATTGTAAGATTTCAAATTGTGGTTGTCATTTGCCTTTTTAAGTCATTCCATTCAAGATGCTTTGGATATTTTTTATTGTAATAAATTGTCTTAATGCTCTGAAAAGGGAAAATTATTTCAATTGTATAGGATAGGAAAATTTTGGCTGGCTAATTAATTCAAAGTCCTAAATTAGCCAGAGAAGTGTTTTTTTTTTCACTAAAAAATCACCACGTTCTTTGAACTCCAATTATATAGCCCTGTTTTTGGCCCCCTTGATCCAGTATCCAGTTCCTGATTGTCATTTACACTAAATTTCACTTTTTCTGTTACCTATTTATGTTTGCACCAGTTTTACCATTGGGTAAAACTGGTACAAACAGTATTACTGGCTTTCATATAAAGTGAATATATCACTTGATGCCTTTTTAATGCTGTTTACAAATATAATAATCGTTTCTATCGCAAGTTCAGATTTAAGCACTTTTTGACCTCTTAAAAATGACCTATATATGGGGTCATTACAAATCTGTAATAGTTTAGAAACAAATTTGGGCTATATATTTGCACATCAGGGGGTGGGGGTAAAGTGTAGCATATATTAAATATGTAAACTAACCATTGCTTGAATTTTTTTTATGTAATGACTCCATTTATAGGTCATTTTTAAGAGGTCAAGAGGTGAAAAAGTGCTTAAATCTGAATTTGCAGTAGAAGCAATTATTATATTTGTAAAGAGCGTAAAAGAAGGCATCAAGTGATATATTCACTTTATATGAAAGCCAGTAATACTGTTTGCACCAGTTTTACCCTTGTTTCTTGTTAATATTACTAAGGGGTCATAGTTAAGCACTAGAGAAGTCATTGTTAAATAACATTTGCTTATGTATATATAGCTTTTTGCTACTTATTCTTCTTTGGTTATATAATGCTTGATGTGGTATAAGCCAAGAGAAGGACCTGTAGACCTATAGAAGAAAACCTGTTAAAAAAAGATGATTCTTTGTAATTTACATAATAATTATAGCTTTCTACATGCAGCCCTGCTCTACTTTAGCCCCAACCCTCCTAATATGGAAATCTATAGCTGAAATTACATATTTTCTATTGATTCTGCCAATCTATCCCTCAACCCTAGTACCTGTTAATTGAGGCAACTGTGGCAAAACAAGAACTGGAAAAACAAGTAAAAGGTGGCAGAAAACATTGGAAATATATAATTTGGGCTATATGTTTGCAAATTAGGCATGTTAGAGGTGAATTTCTTGTTGTTCATATTTTGATTTACAAATAAAGTGAATATACCACTTGATGCCTTTTTGTATGTTCTTTACAAATATAATAATTGCTTATTTTGCTAGTTCAAGTTTAAGCTCTTTTTGACCTTACTTAACCTAACAAATTTTGGCAGTGAAAAACATACATTATTTTGTCAAAAATGACCAAAAACATGTACCTGAATGGAAAATTTGGCATCAAAGAAGAAGAAATACAGCATAATATTGTAAAATTTATTAATCCAACTTAATTGTGGAAAATCAGTGCTCATAGATTATACAACATGTAAAAATTGGATTAATAATGAAACAGTAAGTTTGAGACCAATGTTTTAAGCTTTCTTATACCCAAAAACTATTTGAGTATACTTTGGTCATTTTCAAGAGCTCAAAAACTTGTACTTGAAGCACTTATTATGTTTGTAAAAAATATAAAAAGGCATCAAGGAGTATGTTCACTTTATTTGTAAATCAAACATATGAACAACAAAAAATTTATCAATTATTAGTATAGCTGCACAATTTTCCCCTGGGTATGTAGGCTTAGTGGAAGGTCACTTATACCTGATCATGTCCCTACTGTTTTTACTTGGTTGAAAAAAATCCAAAGAAAGTTCCTATTGAAAAGGAAAGTGATCAAAAGTGAGATTGAATTTGTCATAGCTTGGAGGTTTATCCCTTCAGTCTGTTTAAAGAAAACAGATTCATAATTGAAGCTTTGTTCATTTCAATCTTAGGGATAATCTACATTTGTTACACTTAATTAAATGGTTGTAAAGGGATACTTTTATTTATTTGTCTTGTTTGTTTTCTACATAATTTTTTAAATCTTTAAATTGATATACATTTCTTACAAATTAATTAGTCATATCATAGTTCCACTTGCAAGTTTTGACCTACTTTGTAACCCTGGTCTCAAAATTGCATATAAATTTATTGAAGCTAGGAAACATAGAACTCCTCTCTGTTTAAAAGAAAATGGATGGACATAAGGTAGGTTTTAATACACTAAAGTCCTAGGGCCATGGAAATTAAAACAAAACAATGAAGATTAACTTTAAAATTCTGGACATGACATAAATATAACATTCACAAAGAAAAACCATTCACAAAATTTTACTTTTGTGCTCAGTTGGCTACCTGAGCAATTGCCCTAAATTTTTAAACCTTGCAAAACATTCACCAGCCAATTCTTATGACCTACACTGTTGTCTGTACATCAAAAATTCATTGAAAAGGAAGGACCACCTTACTGGCATTTCTTCCTTTGTACTTATTTTTAATGGGTTTAAAAGAAAGCTCCTATGGCTAAGTCAGAAGCCTAGTAAAGGACCAGGTAATCCTTTAGACAGGAAGTGCAATAGGAAGCTAGGGACCAGTCATCCTATGCTTTTGCATGTCCTTCCTGCTTACTGAACCCAGATTTCCCTAGGTAACCTGTTAAGTTTGGGCCAATTCTGGCTGAACTTACAGAGTTACATCACTGACCTTTGTCCCAAACCAAATAAACTGCTAATGCACAAAATTAAACCTGTGCCCTTTGGATAAAGGATTCTTGACCTAGAGTGCCAGCCACTTAGGAAGGAACACAAATGTCACCAGAGAACAAAAATTATTTGGAAAAAAGAAAATATTGAAAAAAAAAAAAAAACTCAAGTCATAGATGCTCATTGCTGTCCCACAAACAATATGTATTTCATTAAGACAAATAAATTTTTAAACAGGTATCAACAAAACTCCATCAGGGATTGTATTTACTTAAGGTTCAATCAGCAATATTAATGCTTAGTTTTGTGATATTCTGGTTTTGAAATAATAAAAAAAGAGAAATTATATGTTCTACTTGTTTTCCACAAGCCCATTTGAGAAAAATCATTTGTAACAACAATATACCCATGGTTGGCTCAGAATCTCTCTAAAATGCTTTAAACAGAAGGAATTTAAAAAAAATTACACTCATCAGCAAGAAAAATATTAACATAACTCTCTAAACTTGGTACTTTTTAAGACAATTTTTAGCAAATGCAAAACTTTAATGGTGTCCTATGTCATCTAAAAAAAACCCATTAAAATGTGTCAAATGAATTTTGATGTAAGATGCCTCAAATACTTTCCGTTGAATCTGTGAAATGAAGGGCCAGGTATTCCTTTACATTTTATACAATATATAAAAAGAAAAACAGTTCACATTTTTTCACAAAAGAAGAAGCTTGATGTAAAAAATAAATGTATTTTTAACAGAAAGCAACTGACAACAATGAAATCAAATAAAACAAAAATTCATGGAGAATAAATAATATAAGCCATATATTTAACCTATAATGAGGTGGCATAAAAGATTATTTCTAGAATTAGAAAAAAACAGTGTTATGGCTTAAAGTTCTGCTCAATCAACAGGAGTTGTCTAAGGCCAGAGAAAAAGAAACTGATAACCAAAAAATAAGGCACCCAAAAATGTCAGGACCCTTTAGAGGGAAAAGAAGTAGAAGTAGGTACTTCAAAATACCTTCCTGGGACATACTTTAGCCTGTAGACACATCCCTGAAAGTTTCATTTTCCTAGCCTAACCTCTTTCAAAGATAGCCAAAAGTAGCTAAAGTAAAATTTTACCCCTACTGTATCTTAAAAATCCAGTTTAAATAGCAATCTCAACAAATATAGACTCTATAAAAGGCTATAGGTATTGGCCTAATCATTCTAAATTTTTTTCAACTAAAAATTATAGGACGGTTTAGAAACTAGGCCTGTTTGATATAATAACATTTGACTAACTCACCAATGTGATAGCTGCCTCCCTAAGAATCAACCTTTTTAATAACAAAAAAACTTTTCTTCTGACTCCTTATGAAGCTTAGCCTATGCAAGACAGGCCTAGAACACCAAAAACCCTTTAGATACTAAGGAATATGCATAATATTACTTACAGGTCACTGAAAAGCTAAGATTATTTCTATTATTTACAGTTTCCTTGTCTTTTCTCTAGACTTAACGATTTCACATGTTTATCCATTTAAAAAAATATATAGCATTGACGTCACAATCCTCAAATAATCTTTTTATTTGGGGGTTATAAAGTGCCAGCCCACGGACAAGTAATCCTGAGCGTTTGAGGGGATAATCCGACTAACCTCTGACGTCATATGTGTCTCAAAAAACGCTTGGATTAATCAGATTAGTAATCAGACAAGTAAACAAACGCACCCAATACTGCAGTATTGTTGCCCTTTTGACCCCTCAAGAATGAAAAGGCAGGTGGCTAGATAATATTCGGTACCTGATTATCTGTTTTAAAAGTCCTGGGAAACATCCTCAGGGTTTGACTCATCATCCGTTGAAACTCAGTAAATCACTTTTAGCGTACTAGTTCAAAAGTGTAATTATTGTTTTATTTCGGCTGCATTTACTACGATGTACTTATAGTGGCTACTGGGCAGTATTTGAAATTTAATGAGGCTTAGTTTAGAAAAATACATGCTTAGGTGCTTACAGGTTAGGCTTTGTTGTGGTTAGGAGTAGTGGTGTTATTCGTCAAAATGGGGCAAGTCTGGATTCAATTTTTCCGTTTTAAGTGAAAATGACAATGAAAAATGAACCATATAGTACCATAAAGGCAAAGGAATAGTAAGGAAAACTGATCTGTTTCTGTTCATACCTGAATTATGTAGGTCTGTCTTAGTTTTGTCAATATTTTTGAAGACGTTAAATATCAGCTAGGAGGGGGGGGGGGAGTAAACTGGGGTCTGCGGGGGCAGTTGCTACCCTGCTCCGTAGCAAATTACGCCACGGTTAGGATAGTTCTCCTGGGAGTGGGGCTGGCTACGTCTAAGGCTTCAAAACATGGAATTCTCGCCATGACTTTTTGGGATTTGTAGGTATCTCCTCCTTTTAGGAAAGTATTTTCCAGTTCCTACCCCTTCCCTAATTTGGGTAATTTAGTGAAGAATAATGAAAAAAGACTTTATACTGTTCAGTCTGGTAGCCATTTTGCCATGTCTTACGATCCTGGAGAAGCAGAATCTAATATAATCATGAATTTGTGCTCCTTATTTACGTTTTCACTAAATCTTCAAGTGTGAAGATTTCAGTCAAGTCTGATATTGAAAATAGAGAAGAAACTGAACAATAAAACAGCTCCCTCAGCACTAATTTGACTTGTTGGGCCGCTTCTCAATATTTTTACCCTTATCTATTGGAATAAAGTGATAGTATGGTTTTATCCGTTATATATTATTCACAGTAGAAGTAATAGACAGTAGCAAAATGTTTTTCAAACATGATACACACTTATAGCTTGCAATTTGGGAAGTTTCCCAAATTATCAGAGGTAGTTCTTTACACATTTTTGTGCCCTGCTCTTTACGCTAAAGTTTGACTCTGTCTCTCAATTCTTCTTTTTAAAACAGTAAAAAACTTTAGCGTAAAGAGCGGGGCGTTGATGAGGAAGCAGCCTCTTTCATTTACGAAGTAATTTCTGTTCGTTTTAAGTTTTAATGTCGCTCCTTGCTTTCAGTTAAAAAAACTTGTTTTTTTTATTTAATTTCTGAACATTTTTGAATCAATTTATGTTTTGATTTTGGCTCTCCGCAGAGGAATAATTAAAACGAAATTTGCATTTTTTTTTTTTTTTTTGGCTAAATGGCTTTCTCATAATTTTGATCGAATGATTCTGAGAAAAAAAGAGCGGGGGAGGAAGCCTAGTTGCCCTCCGATTTTTTGGCTAATTAAAAAGGCAACTAGAACTTTTAATTTTTTACGAATATTTTTATTAGTAAAAGATTTACGTAACTTATAAATTAGCTTACGTAAAAAACTTTTGTATTCTCATATTTTTATCACATATATGAGGGGGTTCGCCCCCTTGTCAGATCCTCGCTCTTTACACTAAAGCTTAAATTTTGTCCCAATTCATTAAGAATGACCCCAGAATCACAAAAGCCGTAGAATAAATAGTTGAAATTAGTAAAAATACTTTAGCGTAAAGAGCGAGGTATTAGGAGGAGGTGAGCCCCTCAAATGGGTAATAATTTCTGTTTGTTTTAAGTTTTAATGCTGTTCCTTACTTCCAGCTGAAAGAACTTTTTCACATTTTTTTTTTATTTTTTTTAAATAATGCTAGTAAATCCTCCCCTCATGGAGATTTTCTTCCCCCATGACAAATTATCGATGGAAAGTTCCCCCAGCATATCCCCCTCTTCTCAACCCCTCCCCCAACAAAAAAAAATCCTCCTGGAAACGCCTGTACACTTCCCAATAACCATTACTATATGTAAGCATTGGTCGAAGTTTGTAAATTGTTGCCCCTCCCATGGGGACTGTGGGGGAGTACGTCGTCCCCAAAGACATAGTTATAAGGTTTTTCGACTACGCTGAATAAAATGGCTATCTCAGAATTTTGATCCGTTGACTTTGGTAAAATAATTAGCGTGGGAGGGGGCCTAGGTGCCCTCCAGTTTTTTTGGTCACTTAAAAAGGGCACTAGAACTTTTCTTTTCCGTTAGAATGAGCCTTCTTGCAACATTCTAGGACAACTGGGTCGATACGATCACCCCTGGAAAAAAAAACAAAAAAAAAAAACAAAAAAAAAAACAAATAAACACGCATCCGTGATCTGCCTTCTGGCAAAAAATACAAAATTCCACATTTTTGTAGATAGGAGCTTGAAACTTCTACAGTAGGGTTCTCTGATACGCTGAATCTGATGGTGTGATTTTCGTTAAGATTCTATAACTTCTAGGGGGCGTTTCCCCCTATTTTGTAAAATAACGCAAATTTTCTCTGGCTCGTAACTTTGGATGGGTAAGACTAAACTTGATGAAATTTATATATTTAAAATCAGCATTAAAATGCAATTCTTTTGATGTAGGTATTGGTATCAAATTCCATTTTTTAGAGTTTTGGCTACTATTGAGCCGGGTCGATCTTTACTACAGTTCGTTACCACTAACTGTTTGATTAAATAAAAAAAAGTTTTATTTTAACTGCAAGTAAGGAGTGATATTAAAACTTAAAACTAAAAGAAATTATTCCGTATATGAAAGGGGTTGTCCCCTCCTCAACGCTTCACTCTTGACGCTAAAGTTTGACTCTTTCTCACAACTCTGCTTGAAAAAAATATATCAACAAACTTTAGCGTAAAGAGCATGGTGTTGAGGAGGGGACATCCCCTTTCATATACGGAATAACTTCTGTTCGTTCTAAGTTTTAATGTCGCTCCTTACTTGCAGTTAAAAAAGCTTGTTTTTTTATTTGATTTCTTAACGTTTTTGAATTAATACCTGTTTTTATTTTGGCTCACCGCACATGAATATTTTAAACGAAATTTGCATATCAATATTTTATTGGCTAAATGGCTTTCTCATAGTTTTGATCGGACGATTTTGAAAAAAAGGGGTGGGAGAGGAGGCCTAGCTACTTTCCGATTTTTGGTTACTTAAAAATACAACTAGAACTTTTTTTACGAACATTTTTATTAACGTAACTTACGAATTAACTTACATAACGAACTTTTATATTTGTATATTTTATTACGTATATGAGGGGGTTCGGCCCCTCGTCAATACCTCACTCTTTACGCTAAAGCTTGAATTTCATCTCAATTATTTGGGACCCCTGAATCACAAAGGCCGTAAAACAAATAGTTCAAATTACTAAAAATACTTTGGTATAAAGATCAAGGTATAGTGGAGGAGACGAACCCCTTTATATGCATAATATTTTCTGTTCGTTTTAAGTTTTAATGTTGCTCCTTACTTCCGGTTGAAAAAACTTGTATTTATTTATTTTCTCATTGCTTTTTTTTAACAATACTTGAAAATCCTGTCCTCCTTCACGGACATTTTCTTCCCTCGTGACAAATTCCTCCATGGAAAGATCCTCGAATTTAATCCCCTTCCCCAACCCATTCCCATCCCAGCTCGAAACATTCCCCCTAAAAGTGTCTTTACACTTCCCGATAGCTATTACTATATGTAAACTATGGTCAAAATTTATAACTTGCAGCCCCTCCCCCGCGGACTGTGGGGGATTAAGTCGTCCCCAAAGACATAGTTATTAGGTTTTTCGACTATGCTGAAAAGAATGGCTGTCTCAAAATTTTGATCCGGTGAATTTCGAAAAAAAAGAGCATGGGAGAGGATCTAGGTGCCCTCTGACTTTTTGGGTCGCTTAGAAAGGGCACCAGAACTTTTCATTTCCGTTAGAATGATCCCTCTCGCGACATTCTAGGACCATTCTAGTACCTTGGTCGATATGATCACTCCTGGAAAAAAACAAAACAAAACAGAAAAACAAAAAATAAAAAAAACACGCATTTGTGATCTGTCTTCTGGCAAAAATATATGAAATTCCACATTTTGTAGATAAGAACTTGAAACTTCTACAGTAGGGTGGTCGGATACGCTAATTCTGATAGTGTCATTCTCAAGATTCTATGACTTTTAGGGGGGCGTTTTCTCCCTATTTTCTAAAATAATGCAAATTTTCTCAATTCTCGTAACTTTTGAGGGGTAAGACTAAACTTGATGACACTTTTATATTTAGAATCAGCATTAAAATTCGATGCTTATGATGTAACTATTGGTATCAAAATTCCGTTTTTTAGAGTTTTGATTACGATTGAGCCGGGTCGCTCCTTACTACAGTTCGTTACCACGAACTGTTTGGAGAGGGGACATGTTTGATCCCAGGTCTACTAAAAGTGTTATGGTATTAAAGTGAAACTTTTAAGAAATTTCGAGAGGGATATTGACACACTTAAAACATGTTATGTGTATGCTGGTTGTCATTAGCGTCAGGCTGTCATTAGTTGTCAGGCTCTAGTGCCCTTTTTAAGAGTCAAAGTGATCGGAGGGCAGCCATCATCCCCTCCCCACATGTCGCATTTTCCCTGAATGCATCCGATAGAACTTTTGAGATGGCTATTTGTTGTCGTAGAAACTCCAAAAAGGGCTCATTTGATTGGAAATTGTAAGGGATAGTGCCCTTTTTAGAAGCCAAAAGTGATTGGAGGGCAACAAGCCCCCTACCACTCGGTCATCATTTCTCTAAACACACCCAATCAAAATTTTCAGATAGCCGTTCAGCTCAGTTGAAAGGTCTGGAAATTATGTCTTTGAGAATGGCACACCCCCTTGAAGCCCTCAGCGTAAGGGTTGTAAATCATGCTCCAAGGGCATGTAAGGTTTTTATGGAAAGGGCGGTCACATAAACTTTGGAGGGGGCTCATTTGATTGGAAACCAGAAGTTCCAGCACCATTTTTAAGATTCAAAGTGATCGGAGGGATTGTTCAAAAATAGTCAAAAGATCATTTAACAAAGCCTTGGGGTTGACAGATTCCCCAGAGTCGATGGGTAAGGGTTTTAAGCTAAGCCCCAGGGGCATATAAGGTTCTTGTGGAAGGGGTGGTCGTGAGAACTTCAGAAGAGGTTCATTTAATTGGAGATGTTAGTTCTAGTTCGCTTTTAAGAGTCAAAAGTGATGTGGAACCAGCCACCCTCCCTGATGGTAGTGCATCAGATGCTTAGAGTGTCTGGCACCGTGAATATAGGAATAAAAAAAAATGTTTGTTTAACATATATTAATTGAAAAAACGACGAAATCTGCTCTCTGCAATTTGCGTATAGATTGCTTAAGGCTTAGAGTCCTAGTGGTCTCTGTTACATCAAAGACGATTCTACTTCCTTGGAAGGACGACTACTTATTTGCTTCTATTATTTACAGGATTGGTTTAATGACTGTGCACGCGTCATTTCTCTAGACTGTGGTCAACATATTGAATGGATCACTCCACTTGGTCTCCCAGTTGTTCAAACTTATTCTAAGGATGTTAGAATGGAGAGGCCTAACTCTGTTAAGCAGAAGAATGCATTTGCTCCAAATTTCGTCCATTCATTAGACTCTTGTCATATGATGATGACGTCGTTGTTTTGTCAACGAGCGGGAATATCATTTGCTTCAGTTCATGATTGTTTCTGGACTCATCCATGCTCAGTTGAAGTCATGAATAAGGTAACTTTTAGCCTAGTTTTTGGTAAAGCTGTGCCCAAAATTGAGCTGTCCTAGCCGAGTGGTTCTCGCAGTAGATTTTAAATCCTGAGGACAGGGGTTCTAGTCCTGGTGCCGCTGGTTATTGCGTTTGGGATGGGGGTCAGTGGTGTTGCTGTGTAAGCTCAGCCAGATTCGAACCAGCTCTAAATGGGTTCTTGGAAAAATTTGGGGGAAACATGGGTGTCGGTTGATTTACTCCCAGCCACGCATTACACTCACTGCCGAAGGCAGAAAATCAGAAGATCGGTACGCAGACGAATGATCTGTGTATGACCAATGACCGATGGCAAATCGGTCATTGGCAAACAGGTATGACAAACAAACAAATCGGTCATTCACAAATCGGTATGACAAACAGACCAATGACCAATGGTGTGTGCTACGCAGACCATTGGTCAGCTTGCGAGAAATAAGTTTTAAAAAAAGTTTTTAAGTGTACTTAAAATCTTGTTCTGGGCTTTAACGATGTGGGTAATTAATTTTGTAATGACAAATTCTAACTGAGGCCAAAAATGAGTCTTTGAAAGTATTAAGCTAACATCATGACAAACTTACATCAAGACAAAGTTTGTTACAAGGAGTGTATAATTGGATGATAAAATTTTTGACTGAGATGGAATGCCCAACTGTATCAATGTATCGGAAAAGTTGGATGGTTGCTTAGCAGGGGGTAAGATAAGATAATATTTATTTTCAAAACACTATCACAAGCTCTATAGAGCCGAATTCGCTTTATATGTCAGTAAAAGTTAAGAAAAAAAATTCAAATCAGTACATTAAGTAAAATACTGAAAATTAAAAAGAAATAAAAAAGGCAAAATCATCAAAGATAAAGGGTAAATCAGTAAACTTGAGAATTAAATTGCAAAAACATTACAGTAAATCAAAATAAAAATGGCCATAGAGGAAAAGGGGAATTTGGCAAGTACATAATCACGAATTATTATTATTAAGTTGTTCCAGAATAAAGGGGATAAAACTTTTACGAAACCTCTCTATAACAGCATGGATCGGAGAGTAAGTTGGGATTGCTAAGGAGGCTGACCGGGAGAGTCGGAGTCTAATGGGATTCTGAAAATCAGTGAGTAAGTCCTCAGTACGGGGATTGGAAATGACTGATTTAGCGAAAAGTAGGCAAATTTTTTCCCTCCTTTCTTTTAAGGTGACAGTGCGTGCAGCTTTAAGGAGGAAGGAGTATGGACACTTAAGATCATTAGAAACTGTGAGATTCAGAGTCATGAGATTCAGTCATACTGATAGAAAATTCTTGTTGCAAATTTCTATTATTCATTGTTCTACTTCTGTTGTTCTAATTTTATTGTTCTATTAGTATTGATGTCGCTGAAATCGGAAGTAGTAAGTTACTTTTATGCCATTTATTCCCAAACGTCTATTTTGATGCGTATTTTAATGTTTATGTTACACTCCTTCAGAAAGTGGGTTTCGGACGCAACTCTTATACGCAGGGTACGTTTTATTCGTTTCATTAGTTGTATTCGTTGTACTTGGATGGGACCAACACTCACCATGAACCACATTTTTTTTTTCCGGCAAACACAATTTTATAATTCTCCTATTAGCAAGTAAGTAAGAAAGTAAAATATTATTACCCGTATTTTTCACATGGAACAAAACGGAGTATAAGGAAAAAAAATAAAAGAAAAAAGAGAAGAAAAACGGAGAGAAATTTAAAACGCAACATGGAAAAATACACAATCAAGAACTGTAGAAATGTTTAAGCCAGGGTGGTTCCATTTTGCCTGGAAATTAGAACTCAACCGGGTTGCTGCGATACTGGGGTCTGCAATCCTGTGTTTATCTATATTTCTCGCCGATAAGGGGCATCGCAGCAGGAACTTCGCATACCTAAAATAAAGGGACCGGAACTTGCGTTTTTGGGTGTCAGTTAATAAATTCCAAAATGGCGTGATGTATAGAATATGCGGCAGTGCGACAGCGTTATACATATTCGCGAGATACTTTCGGCATAAGAGAAGTCTTCTGGCGACGATAGACCCATACGCGGTGCGGAGTTTTTTCTCGACACGTTTGACGAGCATTAGACGAGTTTCATTAAGGTTACGGCCTATGGGCAGACCCAGATACACGACGTGAGATGAAACGGTAATTGACTCGCTACCCAGGAGGAGGTGTTCAGGCTGAGAAGAATTATCGTTGGAAAAAAGAACTGCAGATTTAGAAGTATTGAAAGCGAGGCCGATTTTTCGGTATTCATCACGTAGGATCTAGAAATTCGATTGCAGACCCCTAATAGACCGACTTAGATTTAATAGATCGTCTGCGTATGTATGTAGCGATACATTTATATTTTTGGAGGTACGTGAAACATTGATACATGCCTGGGCACTTAAAACGCTGCTATTGTACAAACTTGGGGATAATAATGAACCCTGGCGGACACCTTTCTTTACTGGAACAACCACTGATGTGATGCGGTTACCTATCTTTATACGCGCTTTTAAACGGCAATACATATCGTACAGTACGCTAGTGACACGGATGTTTACACCTTGCTGGTAAGCGGCTACTAAAAGGGCCTGAGCGTAATTCGACGGATCAAACACTCTACTCACATCAAAAGCACCGATCACTATAAGGTCACCAGATTCGTGAGAATCTGCTAGAATAGCGGCAAGACTGAAGAGAGCGTGAGCACAACCGAGACCCGGTCGGAAACCGATCTGGTGGTCAGTCATTCGGTACGAATATTGAATTTCTTTTGTGACTAAGAGCTCTAGAACTTTACAGAGCACTGGAGCAACAGTGATTGGCCTGTGCGAAGAGCATTAATCTGTTGGTTTCCCTTTTTTAAGGATGGGCGAAAGCAAACTGACGCACAAAGAGTTAGGTACTATATCAGTGGTGAAAATAATCTGGAGCAGCAGCGTCAGATACTCAATAAGCATAGTGGTACCGTGTAGCAGATTTAGGGTGCACAGTTCGTCTACACCACGGGAATGTTTCTTCTTTGGCTTTAAAACAGCTTCATGTACGTTTCCGTAAGTAACGATAAAATCAGGAACACACTGGTTGGATAATACCAATTCTAGCCGTTTTGCGAAGAGATTACGCGTATTTAGGTCGGGGGCACTGAATTTGTTGGAAAAGTAAGATTCCCAATCTTTTTCGCTAATCGAATCATGGGGTTTTCCGGTGGCCGGCTCGCTCAACCGGGCTTTCCAAATTAGTTTTGGGTCACTTACGATTCTGGAGTACTCTTCTTTTAATTTGGTACGATGAGCTTTCAGTTGCTTGTCAAATTTTCGTTTCGTCCATAAACGGACGGAGTTAACAGGACCGGATTTAGGCCTATCATAATCTTGCCACATTCTAAACCAAAACTTAGCATCGTTGCAACACTTAACTAGAGCCGGATTTTGCGAGAATTTGGGAACTTCTGTTTTTTTTAATTATGGCAAGTTTATTGGAGCCTCTCCGTTCATGTTCCATGACGTAATTTTGACATAGGCTGGGCTATTAGACATTGGGCCGCTTCAGCTCATTGACGATTTTTATTATTGTGGGGCACTTGAAGGAATGGCAAGTGTGGCGTTTTGATTTGCAGAGGGCGCATGCTATAGGGTTTTCACAGGACTGGTCCAGGCTAGAGCAGTGACCTCCTTCTGCGCATCGAGAGCAAAATTGCTGGCTAGAACAGGTAGCTGGAAATATGACCAAAATTCTGGCAGTTAAAACAGCGCTTTGGAAGAAATATAAATTCCTCGATGGGGTACCGCTCCAAGTAAATTTTAGGAGGGTTTTTCATGGCGTGTTTCAGATGCTGGCGGGATGAGAAGTATAATTGGAAGGATCTGGTTTTGCCACATTGATCAGCTTTTTCACAATTCGGTATAATTCTCTTAAGCGCGTCACCATTAATGTGAGCTGGGACAAACTTGATCATACCGATGAAAGTGAGAGTTTTAACGCTTTCCAGTGTTTCAAGCGATTTTTCGTTAATAGATGTTGCTAGTACCGCTGCTTTAGATTTGTTCCTAGTTACGAGGCGCCATTCGTACTTCCCTCGACGGAGTTCAAGATCGTCATCATTCAAAGCATCACCACAAATATTCGACAGGAAGTTTTTCCTTTCTTCTGCGGTAACAATGGTAGGAGGAGGCTTGTTCAAGACTACTGAGTAAGACGGAGGAGAAGGGGTAGACTCATTAGTTTGAGCATCAACGGTGTTGCCCTCAAGCCACTGTAATGTTTTCTGGTTAAAACGGTCAGGCAGGCCATTGAACTTGCGATTCATCTCGTTGACGGTGGACACTACACGAGGAGCGATCTCTTCATTGCAGGCGGGAACTTCATGGGGCTCAAAAATAACGAACTAAGGAAGCTGTCTCTTTTCTTTGGCACAGCGAGCGAACATCTTCGCAATGTCCAGCAAGTTGTCCTCGTTCTTTACATGTTTTATTACACGTTCCCGTAAGTCCGACTTGCGATAGATAATTTCCTTCGCTTCTAAAATCGCTTCACGGCTGAAAAACTCGTGTCCTTGCCTTGTAAAAACATTTGTTTTCACACCTGCTATCATAGCTCTTGAGATAAAGTTCAGTACTGCATTCCGCACTAGGGTATCACCCATCACAAACCGGTTTTACACGGGAAAAATCAAATGCGATTCTCTTGTCGAGATTCAACACTAGCGTAATTAATGTCTAATCAGAATAGTTGGGGGAGGAGCATAAGTCAACATAAACAAGGCATAAACAAGGGAATCTCTTCTATTAGCTAGATGCTTTTGAATACAAATGTACGTGTGTCCTGCTTTTTAGTAATCTGAGTTACACAAGAACTACTAATCTATTTAGAGTAAGTTTTTTCGCCTTTTTTTAGTTTTTCTTACAATTTCTTGTATTACCTATATGTGGTATGTTTGTGTCTTTTTTAAGCTGTGTCCCCCCGACTAAAATGGCCTGCTTCCCTCTCCAAAATAGATTCCTACGTATATACCTTTTTGGAAGTCAGGATTCCCTCTTTTGTAAGAAATAGGTATGAAATTTCTTTCAAAATGTTAATTTCTTGCAAAACTTTTTACCACTAGGAATAAATTTTGGTGCCTTTTTGATTTCAACGCTAACATCCATGTTTTAACACTTTTTTATTCATTTTCTCAGATATGTCGGGATTCTTTTGTTGATCTTCATTCACAGCCCATTTTGGAGAATCTGTCTAGCTTTTTTGAGAAGACCTACGGAAAACCATTTGAGCATCTTGTTGAGAAGTATGGCAGTGTTGATTCAAGAAAATTGGAAGTGTTTTCACATGTGCCTCCGCGAGGAGATTTTGATCTCGAAGAAGTTAAAAAATCAACATGCTTCTTTAGCTGATTATGTTTAGTTCTTTTTTAGTTAATTTTTGTTAATTAAACTTTTGACTGTATATTTTCTTTTATTTTCAAAGAGATTCCTGGGTAAGTTTTTGGTAATAGTTGAAAATTTTTAATATTACAAGGCATAAGCTGTACAGGAGAGCAAAATGCTGAAATGATTATTATGTAATTTTCAATTTAATAACGCTTACGTCGCCAGTACAAGTTTTGCACTTTTCTGCCATTTTCTCCAATGCTCAGGTTTACAGTTTCCGTTGTATCGAAGTCAGCGTGGATTTCTTCGTAACTGAGTGAGATTACGCCGATGATACCGGCATTCTTTCAGAAAGGTGTTTAAAGACCCAGTTCTTGATGAATGAATTAACGAACGTCTCCGTACAGATGGGCCTGAAGATTAGCCCATCTAAGACTGGTGACGCATCCTTACAAGGAGCCCCCCCCCCCCATCATGCTTTGCGGCTCTCTCATGGAAATCATGAGTGAAACCAAAATACCTTGGTTCGATTGTTGACTATTATGGTGGACACTCATCTAGAATCTATGTCAGGACACCTTCTAGCTACGAAGCATTTGCTCAACGCAACACACGCCTCTGAAGACAAAGGAAAATCCGAAAATTAGGATGTGAAAGTCGCTACTTTTACGATCAATATTCTTCTGCGGTTGCGAAACGCATCCTTACAAGAAAACCCCCCTCCCATTCAGGCTCTCCCATAGAAGTCAGGAGTGAATTCGAATACCTTGGTTCGAATCATTTACTCAGCTCAACACACGCCTCTGGAGGCAAAGGAAAATCCGAAAATTAGGATGTAAAAGTCTCTACTCTTATGATCAATATACTTATGCGGCTACGAGACGTGGGCTGTGAAAGCAAGCGGCATTCATGCTCTAAGTGTATTTTATACAAATATCTGAGGAAAATCGTAAAAAATCCTAATTAAAAATCGAGCAAAGACGACTCTAGTGGTTCAGCCACGCCCTGAGACGACTTGGAATTATCCACAAAGCCACTTAGTATGTTCCCCTTTTCGAGGGAAGGAACAAAGCGGGTGCGAGGCGGCAAAAAACATGTATGGGTCACGTTGAAACCGATCTGGAACCCCTCCGTGAATTCAGGAGGTATGGAAGGAGATAAGACAAGTCTTGTCTTGACTTGATTGCACTGCTTATAAGGATAGGGACTCTCGGGAAACCCTTATGACAAAGCTGCTGGACACCATGGAGAGCTGACGCTTGTAACCTGCTGAATACAAGAAAGCGAATCGTGCGGAGTTGGATGTTACAGCACAGAACGACAGTTGAGCTACCATTCGGTGGCTAAGATTTAAGCTTTATCACTGAATTTGAAATTTTCTTTACTATTGTGCTTACGTATAGTTCTGTATATAGCTTGGCAACATTAGGGGGTGGGGGAGGAGGTGTTGGTAATAGTCCTTTTATTTAGGAACTGCATCAACTGGGCAATCAAATAGAACGGTTGTTTTTTATTATTATTGTTTTTCCTTAAGAAGAGGCACTAAATTGGTGTTACTCTGTTACTGAAATCAACTTAAAATATTACTTACCTCCAATATCAAAAAACGTTTCTACATAGTTTAGGGTTATATCTAGACCTGCTAGAGGATGCGAATTGGAACAACATTGACTATTGCATTTAGAAAGAACATTGGAAAGGGAATTAAATGGTTCTTTTTTCCATCAAACTTATTTTCTATAACATAACTTACCCAAAAGTTTATTGATTTGGCTGGTTTTAATTTTTTGCTATTATTTATCATAACCAGTTTGTTCATTATGGCAAATAATGCCAGTTTGTTAGTAGGCCAGACCCAGAAAGGGTATTTTCTCTAATGTTACATAGACTTTGTAATATACTTGAACAGCTTAATCACAGACGTGAACAGCTTTTTTTCTACTTGTCTACTAATTACTAATTTTTGTCTACTCTTTTTTCGTTAAAATTTTTGATCGTCAATTATTTTTCAGTTCATTATGTATCCATACATATTTACAACCCTGCAATAGAGTAAGACATATCAGGTACTCAAAATATCTGGCCCCATAAATATAGCAGTTAAAAAAGTATGTTTATTCCATGAAAGTGACAACAAATTAATATCTAAAAAAGGGAGTCTCTGAAATACATTGCTACATAACTTAAAACAAGTATACATCATCCTTTATAATTTTTTTTTTATTAAAAGTAAGTGAATAGCTTAGTTTAAAAATTAACATTTGAGGTACCTTGTGATAGCGCAGTGAAGAGGCCACAGCTCCTCATGGGCTTCAGGTTCAATCCCGCTTGTCGCAAGGAATGGGAAGATTTAATTATTGTAAACAATTTTTTCTTATGTTTGAATCAATTTGTTATATCGTTTCCATCTGACTTGAGAGAATTTTTATCATGTGAATAAATAAAACACATGTTTTTGTCTTCTAAATTTCTAAATTGTCAATTTTATTTTCTTCACATTTGGCCAAAGATACAAGACGCAAATAAGACGCAACAAAAAATTGAATAAAACCAGATTCACACTGCTTCCGATGAAGACATTCTAGACGAGGAGCTACGTTTTCTTTCAGGAATTTCGAGCGCTTTTGAGGGTATTTTATATTTTTCCTTCTCGTAGGTTTCACGTTCCTTGTTCCACAAAAAGTTCTGCTTCTTCACGTCTTCATGTTGCCTAAAATACATTATATATGTAAATAATAAAGGCCAATGCAAAAAAAAAGAAGTAAAGTAGCATAGAAGCGGGTTAACACAAATGTTTGCACAGAAGCATTATTCGCATGTTGTGGCAATTTAGTTTCCCAACTGAGCAGTTCCAGTAGTTTCGTCCACCAATTTATTGAGTTTAAAAGTCAGATTTAACTTGGCAATTACGCAAGCTTCTTGCAATTTTTCCTGCAGCTATGTAAATTGATGATTAAATTTATTCTAAGCATCAACAATATCTGTGGAACAGACAATCATTTATAAACTTAACGTTGATCTAAACCACGTAATATTGGTTCTGTTGAACCTACAGTAATTTAAGAAAAGTGACAGTCCATAAAACGTAGCATTAGGGTTTCAAATTTGTCTGTCATGCATAGCAAAACAAAACTCAAATTGGCAATATGGGTCCAAGATATCGAACCCGGCTGTAGAAACGCACTGCAGGGCTGACGCAAGGAACCTTGTAGTTAAGAAGTGTCATTAATATGATCCAATACAAACCAAAAAAGAAGAAAAACTCAAAGCATGTCAAAACAAACTATGTTAAAGACGAATCAAATAATGCCAAATTTTTTAAAAAGTAAAAAAAAATTTATTACACTCAATCAACACCTCGGGAAAAGAATAAATGATCAAAAAAATGATACCGAAAGACTAACAAACAAACAAAAATCGACAAAAAAGGGCCAAAATCTAAATACTTGAAAGATGGCAGATAACAGGAAAGACTAGAGGAATTAGAGGAAAGAGAACGAGAAGATCAGTTCCGTACCATAATAAAAAGGAACACGCCCATTTTCTTGATATCTTTGTATAAGCGAATGGATTGGGGAAATATAGTGACTTCCTAAGGAATCTTAAAACTCATCAACGTCATTTATACTGAAGACGATATCTGTTGCATGTCCACAGGTGGCAATAGAGGAATGCCCTAAGATATGCAGGGTACCTTCATAGGAGGTACGGACAAAGGGGGACCTTTTCCCTGTGGGTCCATAATAGAAAGTGGGGTACACTCACCCAGGGTCATAAATACGGATGGAGGAGGAAGAAGGCCCCTCAAATGTACGCTCAACAGGGCCCACCGGCGTGTCCACACGTTCCATAAGTTACAAACCTTCTCCCAGTAATGGGTCAAATTGCATGGTGACGCAGAACACCATCGTGAGAGGATCCTCTATAGGAGGACAACTGCGGCAGGGCGTAAGATCTAGATCTATGAACAACGGCCTCTGCAAGGGCCGTCTCGACCCTTTCGGGGTACCTGCAGGACTGGACACCTTGCAGTCCACTCTATTCCCACTTAAGGAGCGGCGCCCGTCGAGTAAATTATACCCTTGTAAACGACACAGCATTCGCACGGGATTCAGATTAACGGAAAATTCTTTTGGGCTTAGTCTGTTTTGACGGGCGTTTTAACGCTGAAAAAACCCTCTTCCTAACTAATTTACCTACTATGGGCTGCCTCTCCGTAGTAGCGTAATATTAGTAGACATGAACATATAATGAGTCGGAGGTAATAGTCTTGGGACTGTCTGTGCAGGATTTCGACTGTTGATAGAAGAGCATCGCCAAGTGCTGAAAACCATGTATTGATCCCCGTCCTGATTACACAAAGCCTCCGGTTCTAAGCCAGTTGCCGTCCGGTTCTAAGCCGGCTTAAGTGCTTCGGTGTAGACTTGAGAAGTTATGTTGTTCCCCCTCCTGCAGTGGTATCCAGGATCATTGCTCTTCCTGATACCAAACTAATTTCAATGATTTAAAGAACATGGAATGCTACGACGTTAAAAAGTGACTATCGTATCGAAATTTTGACCGACGAATTCAGAGGATTCGAAAAGGACGTATTAGAAATTTCAGAAACTCATATTCCAGGGGTAAGAAGCATAAAATTAGGTGACATAGAATTTGTTTACTCAGGCAGGAAGGATGTGCTACATAGAAAGGGAGTAGGGCTCATGATGAATAAGGAAGCTGCTAAGTCTTTTTTAGGCTGAGAAGGTAATACAACAGAATACTAATTGCTCATTTTATGACTATAAAGTTCAGGGTATCAGATATAGTAGTACATGCCCCTGTTGAACCGACTGACGGAAATACTAGTGACTCTGAATTTTACTTACAGTTACAGGAGCAAATAGACAGGGTCCCTGGTAGAAATATGGTTTTTTAACTAGGAAATTTTAATGCCCAGCTCGGTAGAAACAGGGATAGATAGTATCCTAGCCTACGTAAATTTGGTGTAGGACAAGAAAACAGTAATGGCTACTGACTGTTGCAATTTTGTGAGTACAACAATTTATACTGTCATAAAACGATACAAATATTATTATTACAAACGTATTGGTTATTTAAATACGGTGATCGGTCACAAAATGGCCCATAGGTTGACATGGTATTCACGTGATGGTAAGACAGCAAACCTTATTGATTATGTTATAGTAAACTGAAGACTAGCAGGATCAATACGAGGTACTAGGGTAAATAGGAGTGCCGTAAATAGGTACTAGGGTAAATGACCCAACTGTGAGGCCTCGAACGAGTCCGTTGATTTTTGAATTAAAATCGAATAGTTGTGGGCATCAAATCTTGGGTAACTGAAGAAAAAGCCAAGGCAGATAGTCCAATTGAGTGAGAGGCAATTCTGGCATTAGTTGCATCCCCCTTTATATGGATCATTTTGATCGACTTTGTCTTAAGGAGCACAGGAAAGGCAGTGGGAGACAACGGAATCATATGGAGAGGAAAACTTTCACGGTCTTAGATTATGCTAATGATTTAAGCATCCTGTGCTAGATTCAGTTTGAAAATTAATGTTAAGAAGACTAAGTCACTAAGGCTAGGAATAAGTGAAGATGAAAAGGTGGCGTTGGATAACGAAAAGATTGATCAGGTGGACAGCTTAACTTGCCTTGGTAGTATTATTAGCAAAGACGGTGGGAGCAGTGAAGATGTTAAAAGTAGAATAGCCGAGGCCCAGGGTGTTTTTTCACAGTAAAAAGGGCTTGGAGGAATAGGAAGATAAGTCTGCAAACCAAGATTAGAATATTGGAAGGTGTTGTGATTACAGTGGTCAAATATGGCTCCGAAGCATGGGCTGCCTACAGATTGTTCTGGGTGCCCGGCTGACTGACTGTATTTCAAACTATAGGCTCTACAAAAACAAGGTTCAATTCCGCTTTCAAGGGCTATTATGAAAGAAAGGGTGAGATGCCCAGGGCACGTTCAGCGAATGAAGGATGACAGATTGCCGAAGATTGTCATTTTCGGCCTACCGTCTATGGCTAAACGGAAAGTATGTCGTCCTCGTATGGTTTGGGAGGATGCCATAAAGAAAGATTTAAAGGAATAGGAATTTCCTGGGAAGGTGTAAAGAGGGAGGCTTTGAATAGATTGGGATGGAGGAGGAGCGTACGTAGCTGTGTTGACCTCAGGTGGCTTGGTGCTTTGGTGAGTTGTTAGGAGTAGTAGTAGTAATTATAAGAAATATTGATTTATCCATATCATTTTGAATTACATGATAAGAAATTAATGTTTGTTAAAACAATTAAATAACTAATTAATCGAATAACTAATTGATAAATACATAGTATAGTATTAAAGACAAAACGGTAAAATCAATAAACATTATTCAATATACTTCTGCTAGTCAAGCTTTAAAACTTGACTCCTTCAATTGTTGTTTATATTGTTAGCACTAAATCGTGTACGATTATACTAGTACAACCATTATTTTACACCTAAGAGTTTAATTAAGTATAATAGGCAACGTTAGTATTCTTGCACGCTTTCTTTTTTTTGCCAGTACCTAAGTTTTCTCTTCTATTTCGCGTTTTTTTTTTTTTTTTTTTGTAGGTTAAGGTGTTTAGGTTACAAGGAATTACACAGCATATATATCTAAAAACATTAGGAAATTGAGTATTCAATTCCAGAGAAAGACCTCAATATGCAGTTATGAAATTTTTGGCAGTAGCGGACGCCAAACTAAAAAAAAAAAAAGAAAAATGGGCGAAGAATGAGCCAAAAGAAATTTTAAAACAGATGGCACCAAACACCTCAAGAAGGAGGTATATCTTCCCTCTGAAGGTCTAGATGTCTCTGTAATCAACAAACTATCAATGTTTTAATTTTAAGAGCGAAAAATGTTGGCAAATTTAGCTACTTATGTTCACTCGTTTATTCTGGCTGTTTTGCGTGGCAGCACTAGCAGAAAAATCTACTGTCCAAAAACTGCATGGTTTTGAAACAACCGAAAGGAAAACCTTAGAAAATCGGTTTCCACCCAGTGGGAAAGTGTTTTGATGTCCTTTGTCCATAAAGGCGGTTTTTTGAAAAAAAAAAAAAAAAAACTGTGGCATACCTTCTAATGAATTCCGTGTCAGTTGGTAAGCTGAATTCCCACATGTTCTTACA